>NC_065517.1:31728474-31894866 GCF_006386435.1 Epinephelus moara
CCCTTTGGCCAATTGATGTAATATTGCTTCATTCGCATCCTCCCATGACCCTCTACCACTGTGCCAAATTTCACATGGATTGACCAAGTCAGTGAGGAGAAAAACATGGAACAGACACACACACGGACAGAGTTTTCGTCATTATATAGTAAGATAGAGCTGTTTGTGATGCATAATTACACAAAGGCCTTTGTCATATGTGTGAATGAGTCACCTCTGAATGGGGCTCCACTCTCCATCTGAACGAGTGTAGATGCCCGTCTGTTTGAATGAGCCGCTGGTTGAAGTGGTTGTGGTCTCCTCTCTTAGAACATCCCGAGACGAACTCCTGCAACACACACAAATACTGTATATGCACACCATGCAACATCGTCATCTGCATTTTTTATACTATAGAGTAAGTAAGTACCCCATACAACCCCGCTTCAAAAAATCCGAACTGTTCCTTTAAGATTAGAGCAGACTGTTTCCTTCAGTAACAAAACCTGATTTCAAAGCAAAACTTTGCTTACATGACATAAACATCCATCTTTTCTTATATAGGTCATCAAGTGTATTCTCTGTAAGCTTATCTGAATGAAGAACCACCCTGGTGTTGTTTTACAGTAGAGTACAGTAGAGATGAGCCAGGATTAAACGTAATGTATCTCCTACACACGTGCAGAGGAGTAAATAAATCTTCCATGTGGCAGTTATTTACAGCAGCTGCTTGGTTCATTCATGATAAATGGACTTAAAAACACCCAGTACAGTAAGGGAGGGACATGGCTCCTATAGCTGCACGCCTGACCGACATACTGTATATACATGCTTGACTGATTTAGACTAAACACTGCGCACAAGAGGCAAAGTCACGTGTCGGCAGTTACAAACTGTGTGCGCAGGGAGTATGTGCCCCTTATCTTAAACACACAGGGAGGATATTTCCTCTGTTCACATGCAGAGCTTCTTCTTTTCTATTCAATCAAAATCACACATGTGGTTTTCATATGGTCTTGAGTGTGTGTGTGTGTGTGTGCCAGTCCCACAGCTGGAGGCCTCTCCACTACAGACGCTCATCTGTTTATTCTCCACTTCCATTACAGCTGCTCTCAGAGCTCATTTCAGTGATGTATTATACTTTTTATCTCCCTGTCCACCCCTCCTCACTGTCACGTGTATCGCTTCCCCTCACTGCTTCCTTCTTTTTAACTTTCTCCATTCCTCTTTTCTCACATATCCTTCCTCCTTTTTCCCGTATCGTCTCCACGTTTCTCACCTGTTGCTCTCAATCTCCGCCATTTCATCCGAGCTGATGTCTATAGTGAACATGTCTTCGTCCTCCGAGTATTCCCCGCTCTCCTCCCTCCGTACGCTGTCCGCCCTGGCCTTCCTCCTCCTTTTCCTTCTCTTCTTCATCATCATGGAACTGCCAGTCTCTCCCAAGGTCCCCGCGGAGCCCAGGGTCTGTATCGGTGGCCCGGAGCTCTTCCCCATCAGGGAGGAGCTCATCATGATGGCCCCGTCTGACAAGATGGGAGAGGTGGCCAGGTAGGAGGGAACCACTTCCTGTTTAGACGAGAAGATGCAGAAGTGAAACCATGAATGCTGTCTTTGAAATTCACAAGTGTCATGTAGGTGATGTTAAAGGGGAAGGGAGGTTTTCAAGTAAATGTGTGAGTAATTAAAACTTTATTTATGAATCACTTCTTATAAACAGGATTAAAAAGTGAAATAAGAAGCATCAGTAAATGCTTCCTCTACAGAGCCATAAAACTGTTAGATTTTGAATAAATATGCATTTTTAATCCATAAATCCTGAAGTATTCAAATTAGAGGGTATTTTTTAACCATATTTTCCAGTGTTTTTGTGTGTAAGTGATTAATGGAGACGATAATTTTTAAAACTGTTCCAGTATTGAGCGACAGGGCTGCAGCCAGCAGCTGCAAAATAGGCTGCAATGCACTCTCAATTTACGTCCACTAAAAGTGTTTGTTTTGCCAATGACAGGCTCACATTTTAGTTTTAAGTGTGTGACAACATTATGGAAAGGATCCCTACAGAGATAGACCTTTTATTATAGAGTAACATTCTTTTTGTTTAACCAGAAACAGCCCTGAAATCACTCTCGCCAAACCCACCAGACTCCATTTAAATAAACAGTGATTTTATCATCATAAAACATACTTAATTCAAAGTCAACAGAAACAAAATAAAACTCACAAAAGCTGTCTTGGTTCTTATTTTCACTGTTTCAACAATCGCCAAGTCTGGTTTGGTTGAAATAAACTCTTAATTCATCCAGTTAGATGTGAAAATATGCTGACTCTATGCACGCTTAAATTGCTGTTTATTTAAATGGAGTCTGGTGGGTTTGGTGATGGCGATTGCGGGGCTGTTTCTGGTTAAAGAAAAAGGATCTTAGTCTTTGACGAAAGGTCTATCTCTGTCGGGATCCTTTTCATAATGTTGTCAGACACTGATGATGGTGATGATGTTGATATTGATGTATTTGGTTCCCCTCACCTCGCCCTGATTGTTAAGTATCTATATGCTAATGTGTTCTCTCTTGTGTTTTTATGAGTGTTTTTATTTGCTGTGCGACTAATTTCCCTCTAGTGACAAGATAAAGTTGAAGTTGACTTATGATAACACTCTGAGCCTGTCAGTGGCAAAAACAAACACTTAAGTGGACATACATTAACGGTGCAAACACCCCTCGAGTGGTTGCACTGCAGCCTGTTTTGCGGCTGCTGGCTGCAGCGCTCTTGCTTAACACTGGACCATTTCCAAAAATTGTTGTCCTCATTAGTCACTTAGATACACAAACATGGGCAAATAGTTTCCAAGTTGAAGAATACCAAAGTCACCCTTTAATTGTTGCATTATGTGCATCTGCCTGCGACACAAAGACCCATTTGTGCTGCTGTGTGCAGTTTGTTCAGTGGAACACTTCCAGACCAGCACTAATATTATCTCTGCTATGAATGTGAAACACTGAAAAACTAAATCCAAAATATCTTCTCTAGCATCCGCCCTGACAATTTCCGCAACCGAGCTAAAACTAGATTTTGAAATCTGGATCAGCTCCCACTAGAACAGGACTCTAACTGTGAGTGTTTTGCACAATTTTGTTCCGAGGCAATCGCTGCCAAACTGTTTGCAGCCACCTCTGCTGTAAGGAGACCCTCAGCTGCCAAACAGCCAATCCACAACAGTCTGTTCCTCAATTCTGTGAAAGGAGGCGACTCTACTTCCTTCTAGGAAAAGAAAAGGCTTTCCAGGAGGGTCTCCTGCTGTCGGCGTGGGGGAGTATAAATGTGTATGTGTGTGTGTGTGTGCAGACATACGGGGAAAAAAAGACAGAGAGGGAGGGAGAGGGAGGAAAATGTGAGGTTTAACCATATGATTTGTGGTTTGGACAATGCTCCCTCACGTTTTCCTTCTCTTTGCCAAGAAAAAAAAAAGGGTTCAGAGAGACAGTCTCCCCGCCTCCTGGTTTCTCTGTGAGGCCTGGGAATGTGACACCACTCTGGGGAGAATAAATCACCCTCTTCCCTTGTTGGTGCCGCCCCACTGTCTCAGTAGTTCCCCGCTTGTTTGTGTCGTTCAGCTGCGCACGTAGCAAAGACACATATTACAATAACAGTACACGGGATTTGGACGCTTCAACCTGCAGTTCGAAAATCAAAAAGTAAAAAGATTTTTAGAAGGAGGAGGGTGTTTTTCTTACTTCATCTTTCTAACTAAAAACCAAATTCACTTTCTTAAAAGCATAGTTCTTTGCCATGAAACTCAAGTGCAGGTTTGTCCTCAGTCATAAGGCCACTGCATTTAATATAGGTCAGAAAGGCTGAGTTAGTAAAAGCTGCATTCAGGACTCATTCACTCACTGATGAACACAGGAATGCTGTTCAGCCAAAAAGGGAAAGGAAAAAAAAAAATCTTGGCCGCTGTGCCAACTCTGCACACAGCGTGACCTTGTTCGAGCTACTACACTATGACTGCGCGTAAGGAGGAAAATACTTTGGATAAACGTTCTCGCTTGTAAACATGGGTGTGTCTGGGTGTCAGGGACGTCAGCAGGGAGGAGACTGGTGTGTTTTCATTTGAATATTGTTTTATTTGAATCAATGTCCGTTATTTAACAGGTGTTTTGTGACACTTTCGCCTGGAGTATGTAAAGCTGCTCATGGTCATACGTACCTGATCATTTTCTGTTTCCTGCACAAAGAATGCTTCTCCATTGTCCCCGAGCTTCATGTGTAGATCCACTGGCTCGCCGTTGATCTCCATGTCCACCTGGAGGAGAGGAGAAAGGGGCAAAGCATCAAGTATCTGAGAAGCTAGAACTCTCTCAACTCTCTGTGACGGAGGAGACAGGCGGTTGCCCTTACCACTTTCTCTCGGGAGCGGAGGACTCCCATCTTGCCGAAGCGGACGTGGAAAGGTGAGCACTGCAGGGATCCATCGGGCTGTCTCACTACGATGACGTCAATGCAGCCAGAGAGCGTGGCGGGATTGAGGCCTCGGTAGAGCTCTTTGACCTGGACGAACACCTGGCCCGCCAACTGGCCCACGTAGTTCATGGTCTGGCGGGTCTGGAGGGACAAGAGGGGACAACATGATCAGCATTGAAAGTGTAAACTACATACATACCAAGAGGTCAAAATTGGGATCTTTTTAGCTGGGCTTGTATGAGGTACTTATCCATAGTCAGTATATTACCCACAGTAGATGGCAATCGGCTCACCCCAACTTTGGAGAAGCAGACTGGAGTACTGACACGGAAGCTGAGCAATGTACTGCTATTGACGGGGGCAGCAAGAAAATGTAATTTAGCCACCTTAAAAAATCAATAATAGTATAAGTGTATGCTATTTTAAGAATATTTTCAGGGCCGCAGAAAGCCCTTGTCAGTCCACATTGATGCTCTCGTCAAAGCCACCAGACTCCATTGAAAAAACAAGTAATTTTAGCTTGCAGAACACAGGAGCTGCCAGTCTACTACTGCCTTGATTAGTTAGTTCGTTTCTGTTATTGTGTGACTTTGGTGAATCTGAACTAAGCCTTTTGAATGCCGAAGTCACACAATGAGACAAATAAACCAACTGATTGAGGCAGCGGTAGACGAGCAGCTTCTGTCTTCAGAGATGTTAAAATTACTGTTTTTCTCAATGGAGTTTGGCTGTGAAGAGACCAGCATTATGGCTTCAGCTACTGGTTGGAAATCACTGTCTAACAGCAAGGTAAAGCCGTGAAAATACTTTAAATAGAGTGTATGCATATTGTTTGTTTAGGTGGGACTATTTTAGGTTGCTACAATATGTTGTGTTGCTGCCTCATCCACAGCAGTACATTGCTAAGCTTCCACGTCAGCGCTCCTGTCTGCTTCTCCAAACTGGGTGCGTGCCGACTGACATTTAACTACCACATGTAACACACTAACTATGTATAAGTACCTCATACAACCCCACTTCACACGATGTGAACCATCCATTGAATAGTCGAGATCATTAAGCTCCACATCACCGTCTCGAACTTAGTCAACCTTCCAAGAAGGAGGTGTTTATGAACCAGCATCTACTGTGCCATTTTTGCACTTGTCAATCAAACCACCGATGACGTACAACGCTCCCTCAGGGGGCATGAGGTGGAGTTATTCTAATACTATGTTCTGAAGTCAGTGTTCAAGCAGCACTGTGACTGGTATGTCTGAGGAAAGAGGACACGGTGGCTGGTTCCTGTTCTGTACTCTTCTCCCAGGACAGTCTGCGGCCTACATACAGCAGAAAGAACCTGTTGCCACTTTGACCTTCCCACCTGCTTCTCCCCTTCCTGATAAGTCTGGGAAACCTGACTGTTTTCCATTCAGCGACCCCTCGAAAGCAGAGGTCAAGGAAAGTTAAACCAGTCTGTGCTCATATAGTGTAGTGACCTTGTGTGGCATTTATGGGCTGAGATGGGAACTACAGCTGAACACCTGGGCGCTCAGAGACATGTCAGAATGTGCAAATGTCTTTTGAAGGTAAAGAATACTGTCACGCGATAACTAGATTAAATGCATGAGTCATTGTTCTTTAACAGCTACAGACGCCTCAGTCAGTCATACACTGTACACTGTAATTACTGTTTCTGGTTTGGTGATAGCAACACAGTGACATTAGAGAAGGAGGGGGCACAAGGTTTGGTATTTAAAAGAATAGTTCACCCAACAAATGACAACTTGTATATCAATTACTCCACCCGTGTTATGATGAATTTGTTGAGGAGACATTTTCTCGCAGACATGCCTCCAAGGTGAACGAAGAATCCAAAAATGGAGTAAAGTCTTAATGAATTGAAGTCAGTGGGGTCCACGTTAACAGCAAGACTACTGTTAAACTTCAATTAATAACCTAGGCTAATATTTGCTCTGTTCACTGAAACCAACAGGCCCTTTATTTGGGACAGGCCTTTAATTCCCTTCACACAAAACTAAACCAGTATGAATATTACTTGTGTAAAAATTAGGCTTCGAATAATATATCAGTTATGAATCATTCATTTGATCTCGCTCCGACTGACAGCACATCAGAAAAAGGGCGAGTCACAGCACCTGGTGTACCGACACACCACCACTTTATCCCGTTGGATCAATTTTCACGAAAACCCCTTTTGATTCTTATGATCTGAGGACCCTTATGGACTAAAGGAATATGAATAACTTACAGGGTAATCGAGAAATGGACACATCATTTGAGGCAGCCAACAACCTGGTTTTATACATCCAAAGAACTGCTTGGCATCCAGACCAGGCCTCTAACTGAGACAGGCCTTTACTTGTCAAGATGTGTAGCCACACCAGGCTGATAAAAGGCACTTGGTGTTTAACTAGGACCAGGCTTTTAATTTGAGTTTTACAGTATATCGAACATCTGTTTACAAACTCTCACACAACTCGCACAGTATAATCCAAGCCTCATTTATCCAGTTGTACGCTTAGCACCTCCCAAACAGACACTCCTTTGCGACGGGGAAAAGAACTAAAGTGAAACTTATCTACGCTCTCTTCAAAGCCAGACTCCACTGACAAAAACAGTCATTTTACCTCACTGAACACAGGAGCTGTTGGTCTACTGCTGCCTCGATCAGGTAGTTTGTTTACGTTATTGTGTGACTTTGGTGAGTGTTCCTTTAAAACCCTTAAAACTTGTTTCTCAATCCGCTACTTACTATGAGTACTGGGATCTAACACGAACACACAATTTCCTGCCAACCTTTAATCACTTTTGGTTGTTTCCTGATACAGATTTCTATAATTGTCTAATCTGATCAAACCACACAGTCCTGGTCCTGGTGAAGCAGATTACCTAAGTTTTTTGGGGGCAGTTGTTGTGAAATACTTCAGATTTGAAGCCAGGTTTTCATCCATGCACGCACACTTCCCTGAATTTGTAACATTAGGTCCTGTCACTAGTTACATAATTATACCTCATGCATGGATTTCTGATAATTAATTACTGGAACAAGCTAAACTGGCGTCTTTTTCTTTCTTTACAACACTTACGCACATGCATTTCTACTTCTCCATAGTGGTATTGATCCTGTTATGTACCTCTGTTTCTGTTTCAATTAATCCCATTTTCCCCACTAGCCGTTACAGCTCAACTCTAAAACAAATAAATGCAAATGAAGGCAAATATGACATCTCTCTCTGCAAGTAGCCTCAGGATTAAGAATATACGCTAAGGTAAAGACTTAAGGTAAAGAACTAAAGCCATTTCAAGAGCATCTATTAAACCTCATCCCTGCTAGCACCATGATATGACTGAAATATTTACATTTCTATGATGCAAACACCACGACCACACGTGATAAGTCCCACATGCATAGCTATCAAGACTCCTTGAGGACTGCAGTTGTCTCACAACAGGATGGAGGGGGTCTGACCTTGACTCAGTTGGCAGTCGGGCCCCTAAATGATTGCAGCAACAGGGAAGATTTGGCTCAATGCCAGCATATCCCCCCTCTTTGAACATGTGACCACAAGCTCAGGCCCCTTATAGAGGAACACGAGGCCTAAATTTAGAGCAGCAGACCAGCCATAACAAAGTCTTATAGACGACCTCAGCCATCTTTAATTATTAATTTCCCCCTTTCATCACTGGAGCATTGGGTTACAGAGCTGCAGCTGATTCTCAAAAGCACTTTTAATGTGAACACTGCTATGAGCTGCAGAGACGCATCCAAAAATAGATGTTCTTGAGGTGCAGATGAGATGTGAGAGAAAAGAGGAACAGTCTCAACACACTGACAGCACTGTTTGGTGTCAAAAAGGAGTAGTTGTGAATACAAACTTACCAGAGCCTGTGTGAAATGCTGTTTTTAAAGCAAGTGGCTTGTATGGTCATTAGTTAAATGGGATTACAAGCTGCAGTTGTGATTTCCTTTCAGGTTGGAAACTGGCTGGGCCACTCAGCAGATAATGTGCAAGTATACATTATGCCTCACATACTATTATCTGCACTGATGAGCATTTAAGAGAATAAAAGTCCCGGCAAGTAGATGTTACATGAGTTATTAGTGTTATTTAAAAGACAACATATGTGCCTGTGTTTTTTCATGCACATATTTCAAGGGGAATAAAAGCTGACTCATAACATCCTGACACTGCAAATGGAAAATGTAATAAATGATTGATGATGAGTGTATGCTGAGTTTAAGGTCAGAGTAGTGATGGTAACAAACATGTAAAACTGTGTTAAAATCACACATATCATCAGACACACAGGTGCAGTCATACACATCATAAAAACAGCCTCATACCTTCTACAGCTGCTGAGTCTTTACCAACACACGGAGACTGGCGTTTCCTCAGCGGTGAATGACAGCTCGACACCACCCTAAAGAAGCCTCATATCCCGGTGGAGGTGATGTCTGAGTGTCTGGTAAAACCCAAACCTGCTGTCACGGACAAACAGCGACAATAAACGGACTAGTTAAGTCAACGCGATACTCGTTTGTCCCTCTGTCCGCCTCTGACTCCCCGTCTCTCTGTGTATCTCAGCGAGCCTCGTCAGTGGGTGACATCACCTGCATCGAATCCCGCCCGCTGGCCAATCAGCGTTGAGATGCTGCGTTGCGAAACTCATCGGTTGAGCTGCCACAGTGGCAACAGAATTACAGTTAATAGCTTATATTGTCGCAAACAAACGTAAAAATCGGTATTTTCGACGTGAACGTAGCGTTGTATGTGTATTTTAGCTAATTTATTAATTTAGCTAATAATTTTAGCTAACTTTTAACTGGATATTTAGGCTAAAACTTCCTAAAACAGGCTAATTTGTACTCTGCAGTGATAAAAACATATATTAGTCCATGTTTTTTATTTAAAGACTGTGTAATTGGAACGAGCCTACAGCGCCATACTGTCTCAGTTTAAAGGGCACTTAAGGAAACTGTAACCAGCAGCAGCCGTGCTGTGACGGCGGGAAATAGCGGCGCTACGTCAGCGCTTGAAGTTACCCATTCAGTGTGATGCAGTGAGGTGATCCTCTCAGCCAATCACAGGTCTGCATGAGAGCACATGCGATGTTGGCAGACGAGCCTCTGTGTGCTGAGGCCCAGTAGAGTTACTGTGTGTCAGGAGGATGTGGTGGTGGACCTGACCGGTGGAGTCATCATGGGGAACTCAGCACCAGCTACATCTGACATTTAATGACTGTATGAGAGGAGGGTGGTGCTGTGGCTGCACACGGGAGAAGTTTTCCTCATTGGTTTTTGTTCAGAAAGTTATTTATGACAGATTTTAACCCAAACCAGGACTTTCTCCCCATAAGCTTTACCAAAAAAATCACTCTCTGGTTAAACAAACAAAAAAAAAGCACAAGGCAAACCTTCCCCCACTGCAAGCCCAGCAAAAAAGGATCCAGGAAGTCATTGTAATGGAAAAAGCTTTTTTAAGTAATAAATTACTTATCTCAAAATAATGGCTTAGCATCTCAAAATAATGATTTAGTATTACAAAAAGAATCAGTACCTCAAAATAATTACTCACATCTCGAAAAATGAGTTGGCATCTCAAAAATAATGATTCATTATCTCAAAATTATCAGTTGGTGTCTCTTAATAACAACAAACTATCTAAAAAATAATGACTTAGTATCTCAAAATAATGACTTAGTATCTCAAAACAATAACTTAGTATCTCAACACAGTGACTTAGTATCTCAAAATAATGACTTAGTATCTCAAAAATAATGACTTAGTATCTCAAAACAATGACTTAGTATCTCAAAATAATGACTTAGTGTCTCAAAATAATGACTTAGTATCTCAAAATAATGACTTAGTATCTCAAAATTGTGACTTAGTTTCTCAAAATAATGACTTAGTGTATCAAAATAATGACTTAGTATCTCAAAATTGTGACTTAGTTTCTCAAAATAATGACTTAGTATCTCAAAATTGTGACTTGGTGTCTAAATAATGACTTAGTATCTCAAAACAATGACTTAATATCTCAAAATAATGACTTAGTATCTCAAAATAATGACTTAGTGTCTCAAAATAATGACTTAGTGTCTCAAAATAATGACTTAGTATCTCAAAATTGTGACTTAGTTTCTCAAAATAATGACTTAGTATCTCAAAACTGTGACTTGGTGTCTCAAAATAATGACTTAGTATCTCAAAACTGTGACTTGGTGTCTAAATAATGACTTAGTATCTCAAAATAATGACTTAGTAGCTCAAAATAATGACTTAGTATCTCAAAATTGTGACTTAGTTTCTCAAAATACTGACTTAGTATCTCAAAATAATGACTTAGTATCTCAAAATAATGACTTAGTGTCTAAATACTGACTTAGTATCTCAAAACAATGACTTAGTATCTCAAAATAATGACTTAGTGTCTCAAAATATTAACTTAGTATCTCAAAAATAATGACTTAGTGTCTCAAAATAATGACTTAGTATCTTAAAATCATGACGTAGTATCCGAAACCAATAACTTAGTATCTGAAAATAATGACTTTGTGTCTCAAAATGATGACTTGGTATCTCAAAACAATGACTTAGTATCTCAAAACAGTGACTTAGTGTCTCAATATAATGACTCAGTATCTCAAAATAATGACAAACTCTAAAAATAATGACTTAGTGAGTTTGTATCTCAAAATATTGACTTTGTGTTATTTTTCATTATTTTGAGATACTAAGTCATTGTTACTAACTCATTGTTTGAGACGGTTTTACTTTTTTTTAGATACTAACACTAACAAAAGAAAGTTTCTCATAATGACTTATAGTTTTTTTTTTTATCTCACACGGGGAAATGTGCTTCCATACATTTGCACACTTAACAGATAATAACATAGTCTAAATCAAATTTTAAAAAAAAACTTTGTTGGCATGGATGTTAAAGTTATTGCCAAAGCTACTCTTTTTGTGTGTGCGTCTGTGTGCGTGTGTGCGTGTGTGCGTGTGTGCGTGCGTTTGTGTGTACGTGAAAGTGGGAACACAGCTACAACTTAGACAGTGAAATATCTTTCTTCATGGAAACCTCCCTGTGGCAGCCCAAATATTTGATGGGCTACATGCTACAGCAGCCTCACGTGCAGCTCTTCTCCGACAAGAGCCAGTTCAGTGTGTGTATGTGTGTGTGTGTGTGTGTGTGTGTGTAAGGGAACTAATTGTTTTTCCAGACTGCGAACAGACTTTCTGGGCTAAACCAGAAAAGGAAGAATGTGTGTCTTTGTGAGCGGTTTTCCACCACAGCCTACCAACGCTGAGGCCTGTGTGTTGTTATCTTGGGGGACTGTTTTGTACTTTTGAAATGTTCGTACTGTCATGTCGAATGACTCTGTTGTGAAAGTAGGGGAATCAAATTAAAGATAAAAACCAATCAGATTTAAAACAAAGAATGTTCCACTCATAAATTTGAGCTAGTTGATAACTTCTTGAGTAGCAGGCAGTACATGTCACCATGTCAGGTTTGTTTCCTGAGAACTTTAATCTGCTGACCCTGCACCAACCTGCAGCCTCAGCTGACATGAGGCAGTTTTATGAATGGATAGATGACTAGATTTGACTGTATAATTAATGATGTAAAATGCACTTTAATGTGGCAGTATTTTTTCCCTCATTGCAAATTTAAAAAAATAAGCAATGGACAAATTCTTGTAAGGAAGCTCTTCTCTGCTGTGCAGCTACAGTTCAGCTAGCGTGACACTTGTTACACCCTGAATGTGCCGTGTGTTGTTGCATTATATTAAATAACCACATGTGAAAGATATTAACCCTGAGCATTAATCTGTTATGATATGTTACAGTAATCCTCCATGTGTCTTTATATAGTTATGGTAGTTATACTGTGCTGTGTAAGACAGGACTTGGATTCTTCTTTCAAACACAGTTGTCACTTTGGCATGGAGGTGTAAAGCATAAGCATTATCAAAGTATTACGTCATACATTATATCTACCACTTGTAATGCTTTATGAACTATGTTGTAGGTTGTGATGCATGAAAATAAACATTTACAAAGAGTTTTATGAAGCCATAGAAATGCATTACAGTGTTTGAAAGAGGAGTCCCTAAGTATCTCAAAATGATAAGTTAATATCTTTGTTTCAAAATATTGACTTAGTATATCAAAATATTGATGTAGTGTTTCAGAAAATATTGATGTAATATCTCCAAATAATGACTTGGTATCTCAACATGATGTAGTATCTCAAAATAAAGACACTATCTTGAAACAATGTTGTAGTATGTTGAGATAATGAATTAGTATCTTAGTATCTCAAAATTGATGACTTAGTACATAAAAACAATGACTTAGTATCTTAAAATAGTGACTTGGTATCTCAAAAATAATGACTTAGTATCTTAAAATAGTGACTTGGTATCTCAAAATAATGACCTAGTATCTAAAAAAATGACTTGGTATCTCAAAATATTGACTTATTATCTCAAAATAATGACTTAGTAGCTCAAAAATATTTACGTAGTATCTCAAAAATATTGACTTGGTAGCTCAAAAATAATGACTTGGTATCTCAAAATAATGACTTAGTATCTCAAAATAATGACTTGGTAGCTCAAAAATAATGACTTAGTATCTCAAAAATAATGACTTAGTAGCTCAGAATAGTGACTTAGTATCTAAAAATAATGACTTAGTATCTCAAAAATAATGACTTAGTTTCTCAAAATATTGACATAGTATCTCAAAAATAATGACCTAGTATCTCAAAATAGTGACTTGGTATCTCAAAACAATGACTTATTATCTCAAAATAGTGACTTGGTATCTCAAAATAGTGACTTAGTATCTCAAAAATAATGACTTATCTCAAAATAGTGACTTGGTATCTCAAAAATAATGACTTAGTATCTCAAAATAGTGACTTGGTATCTCAAAATAATGACTTAGTATCTCAAAATATTGACATAGTATCTAAAAAATAACGACTTAGTATCTCAAAATAGTGACTTGGTATCTCAAAACAATGACTCAGTATCCAAAAAGTATTATGTAAAACCTCTAAATACTGATTTAGTGTCCCAAAATAATTACTTTGTAACTCAAAACAATGACTTAGTGTGCTAAAAAATTACAGAATTTCTCAAAGTAATGAGATAGATAGATTGACAGACAGACAGACAGACAGACACTTTATTGATCCCGAAGGAAATGAGTTACTATCTCAAAAATAATGAATTAGTATTTTGAAATAATGTATTAACTCAGAATTATTATTAGAATCTTAAAATGATGAGAAACAAGACTAAGTTTTTATTTTTTAGAAAGTTCCTCATTGAACTGAAAGTTCCTTAATGCATCATAATGTCTTATGACTGTGTGTACGATGCTCTGCAGACATGACCTTTACAGAAAGTGTAACAGTGAGCCAGAACCAGACCCAGGCATGACACATACCATTATACTGTATTTCAACACCAGCAGTGAACAGCCCATACTGGCACCACACCGGCCTCACATCAGTCTTTTTGTCAGTGTCACAGAGATTCTCTGAGGATATTTGAGCTGTCCAGCTGCCCTCAGACATGCCTCTAAGAACGAGCTGCTTTGCCAGGAAGAGCTCAGTTCAGTCGATGTACTCTGGACACCAAACGGCATATGGTAACAATTTCACATTCATCACGTATGGTCAGTGGTGTGACCGGTATCAAGCTCCGACAAACAAGTTGACATATGACTCTGAACCACACTGCAACATTTATCAGCAGAGTGAAAACAAAACCACATGTTGTCACACAGACTTACAGCAGGCCTTATTCGGTACCTGAGGCTGACCTAATTTAGAAATGCAACAAAAATTCCCCTTCTCTGCTCAGAGGAGTGTCTTGGCTGGTGTGGTTGTCTCACACTCAGTTCAGCCAATCACAGCTTTGTATATACAGATCTGTAGCTATGAGCTGACTGCTTCCTGTGCACCAATCACATTATGGTACGGCAATCATTTGTTTACTTTGCATTCATATAGAAGAGTGCAGGGATTATTAACCCTCTGAGGCCCACCATGGACCCATATTTTAGGAGAGCAGGGGACATTTAGCAGGAGGTAGCAGGTCAGCGGTATACGACACATTGAAGTGGTACACATCATCTGAAAGCTAGGAACCTGAAGATTAATTTGAGATGCAACTCAGCACTGTGTGGGAAGTTTTATTGAGTCATAATTCTATAACCACTGTGTTTTGTTTAGGCGTCTATTTAAACTTTTAAGAGTGTGTAGGGGCTTAGAGCATTACGATGGAAGTATATCCTCCAGAGACCCAAACTTTTGTTAGGTATGCTTTTGTAATTTCTCCTAGCTATTTGGGATCAATAGGACCGGATAAGTATAAAAAACTAAACACTGTCAATGATAATTAAGTCCCAATGTCCTTCAACGAGACGATAATAAAGTTCTACTGTCTTCAAACAAGTACTTCCTAATTAACAGTGTCTTTACTTGTTACTGTTGCTAAAATTAGTCAACTTTGCTGCCATATCAAACTACAAACATCATTAATCATAAATAAACAAGTTTCAACCATAAAATGTGATCAGGTTTTGGACCTTGTCCACTTTTGTATCGGGGTCAACTGCAGACTTGTTTTTCCATGGATTAGTGTATTGTGCTCGTACTGCCACTAGATGGCACAAAAAAGGTCCATGAGAGGACAACAGGTCTAAATTAAGTAGAATGATGTCAAGTAGGTCAAGTAAACCCAAAATGGGATGTCCTCATATGAGGACACAGGGTCTCAGGAGGATATGATGGTCATTCTCATGGGAATCCTACTGACATTTTGGGTTTTAAGCAGGGGGCATTAGAAGAGTTACCACAGGGATGACTGGCTTGTGGCAACCAAGCGTTCATAGTGACATTGCTTTTTGATCCTTCAATGTCAGCTCTTCCTATCATTGTGAAGCTGAATCCACTAATAGGAATGTGAGCTGGGTTTAGACTGTCTTGAGACATAGCTGAATATGTCACAATTATGTCTCATAAGTTGTTGCTGCAATTTTTGGGTTGATACCAGTTTTAGTGCTTAATTTCAGCATGTTTTACCACTCAAGACTTGATAAAAGTGATCAAAAATCCCTCCAAAATTCCACATTAACTCACAAAGACCTAGAGGAACACCACAGAAAAATCCATGCTGTGATTTGATTTAAAAAATATATCCAGAGATTTCTCTATAAATTAAATTTTTCAGCAATTGAATGGCGAGCACTTCTGGAAACTGCTGAGAAACCTCCTTATTATCAGTATATCTATGACTACCCAAGCTCTCTAGTTTGTGGCTATAAGTTTCACAAGGCTGTGATTATCCCAATGGTCACAATCTGTCATTTTGTACTGTCAGGTCCTTTTCCAAAAGGGGCTAACATCATCACACGTGAAAAAAACTGAACCCACAAGAGTCTCAGCTTTCCAGTCATACCCAATTCATGCAATTCCAAGACTGTTTTGGGACTCCAGTATACTGAAATATTCAAAGAGAAAAAAGACAAAAGAATGCATTTATACTGCATGTGAAAAATCTGCATTGTTATTGCCCAAAACTGTACAGGACTAGCATAAAGTGGGCATATCTGTAAGAGGGAGACTTATGGGTACCCGCAGAACTTATTTTCATTCAGATATCTGAGGTGAGAGGTCAAGGGACTCCTGTGAAAATGGGCATACCCGTTTTCACTTGCCAAAATGTAGCCTAACTGTGGAGTGTTATTTAGCCCCCTTCCTGAGAAGCTAACATGACACTGGATTCCTTGGGTCCTCTAGTTTCATATGATACCAGCATCTTCTAACTAGCTTTAAAACTCAGTCCACTACAGCCTCTTTAAGACGGGGATGCCGGCTGGGATTGCCAGCAGCCTGCAGGTCTCTTAAAGTTCTTATTTTGAATCTGTGGGAGAGCGTGTTCAACAACACATTCAAGTACTAGTCATGGTGTTTAGACGTCATTTCAGCTGAGTCAGCGAGGGCACGGTGCTTTGACAAAGTTATTGCATAATCTTTTTACACACTTGGTTGATATCAAGGCCTCTGATTGGCTCAGGCTACTCTGGCCTGAGAGTCATGAGACCGACAGAAACATGAGCTGGAGCTGTTAAACTCTGATACAGTGATTAAAGGAAAAAAACTCTTTGTCCTTAATGCGTAAGATTATGAGTGTACAACAGCCTCTCAGGCAAAACATTGTTGAGTTACAGCTGGGGATTGTGAGAGGAGGAGAAATGAGGTCAACAATGTTTATCCACTCAGGACAAATAACTTTTATGGTGTTTTGGTCAGTGGTGCTCCCAAGGGGGGGCCGAGGGAGCCATGGCTCCCCTGACACAATTGCTGGCACCCCACTGGCAAAAATAATTAGAAGCTGACATTACTGTTTTTAAGAAGCACAAGGGTACCCTTCTTTTTGGTAAGGAGGCTAAGTAATGCTCCAAGATTAGACTCAATTTTGGCAAGGAAAAAACTGGCATGGCCATTTTCAAAGGGGTCCCTCAAACTCTCACCTCAAGACATCTGAATGACAGTGGGTTCTATGGATACACACCAGTCTCCCCTATGTTTTGTTCCTTACAATCGATATACTCCTTCAGATTAAAGTTTTATATTTGTCTTTTTAAGAAAAGGAAACACAAGCCTGTTTAAAGAACAATGAATTGCCTAACATGTACAGATACACAACACATTAAGTAAGTTTACACGCACAGTTAAGTCGAGTTACGGTTATAGCTTGACTAGGCCATTTAATTGGACTATTGTCCTTGTACCAGTATACATGCAAAGAAGGGGAACCAGTTAATTGACCAAAGAATGTCCGACTCCACTACGATAGGTGATATGCCCCTTTCAGCTTGTTAGTATTGGATTTTTCCAGTTGACCTATTCCGTCACAGATCAAACAACAGACAAATCGGTAAGCTAGCAGCAAACCCGTACCATGGTGGACAACTTTACAGCTCTGTACATTTTGTCCGTCCAAAAATACACAGCTATCCCAGCTGACATTGGACAAGAGGCAGGGTTCACCCTGGACAGGTCACCAGACTATCACAGGGCTGACACATAGAGACAGACAACCATTCACACTCACATTCACACCTACGGACAATTTAGAGTCACCAATTAACCTGCATGTCTTTGGACTGTGGGAGGAAGCTGGAATACCTGGAGAAATCCCACAGACACAGGGAGAACATGTAAACTCCACATAATAGGGCTCCCCAACGCCCGGTTTAAACCAGGAACCGTCTAGCAATGAGGCAACAATGCTAACCACTCTACAACCGCACTGCCAGAGCATAAAAGAATTCCTGAAATTCAGTTGTGGTTTTCGGTGTTGGTTCCACCCCAAGGTTTTCACCAACCCCATCTGACCACCCCTATGAAAAATTTCTGGGGATGCTACTGGTTTTCATCAAAACAAAATGGCACATGATTAAGAACCTAATCGTCAATACCTGTTGAAACTGATATATTGTGACAGATTCGACAATGTTTGGAAACAATTGCCAGAGAGTTGCAAGAGTTGCAAACTATCATTTTGTATGACAAACCCGGTCTCACTGCGAAGTCGTCGAAATCTGGTGCTTGGGCAGTGACTTGCGGTGTCAGAACCCAATGAAAAAGGCGTCTTTTAACGTTGGCATGATACGCGGCTGATTGCCGATATAGTGTAACGGCATCTAGCGCAGGGGAAACGCAGCGGGACAAGGACAAAAGTTAAGGTGGCGAAAGTCCGACTGGGGGCGGGAAGGAGGGATAGTGGATGGGTCCAACAACCCACGACTTTCACCTGAGAGAGCAGTGTTTGTGTCCCGTAAGATTCTAAAGCCAATCCCTGTTCTTTTTTCCTAAACCTAACCACGTGTTTTTGTTGCTGCAAGTAAAAAACTTCAATTTGCAGTGATGTACCAACGCAGTGCGTAACGTTACATTTCCTGTGTATTTTGAATGAAGACAATGTATGTAAAAGGCAGAACTTGACACGGTGTCCCAGAACATTAACAACCAACCTTTCACATCGTATCTGGACGTGGAAAGTCCATGACCGAACGTCAATATGTGACGAGGTCGGGCTGAAAATGTGTTGGTATGACACATGTAGAGCTCCTTTTTACTAAATAACCCAAACTCAGAAAACCACAGACTGGGTGACAAGATCAGCTCACCCATCAGGCTACCCCTCCACCCTGCATTACCCCTGTCCTCTCTCGTCCCCCTTTCACACACTTTTCCTTCTGCCCAAGTTTCAGTCGGAGCAGATCGCCTTACAGGGGGATTACTGAAACACACGGCCCTGGTGTCACTGTCTCTGCTGGCCTACAAACCAGCTTCAGGATTTGGGACCTGCTTTAAAACACTATTTCTGATCTTTAATTTATCAAAGCAGAACATTATTCGTCTTCAAATTATGTCTTTAGTCCTGCTCTGTCCTGATACATGAATACATTGCTTTTCATCTTTGCATTTTTCTCCCTTCCTGCTTTCAACTAGATGCATGTAAAATCATAATCCTTCACCTTTACATCCACTGATTGTGTGCATTTTATTCATGCTCTTCTTCCACACATGCATGTGATATACGGATCACTTTACCCAGCTCCAGGTGGTGTCAGAGACATACTGCTCCACAGCCTCAAACTCTTCATCATCCTCTTCTGATATCATGATTCCATAATGTGTTTGATCCCAGCTGCAGCTCTCCGGTCTTTGCTACCTCTGAACCGATGTGTATGTATAAGAACGCCCCAAGTTTGGTCCACTCTACAACTCGTGTCCTCACTCTGCGAGCATGTCAAGTGTCTGACTGCCGGGTAGAAGTGGACAGCGTCTTACTAAATTTACCTGGGCCCCATGTTCAGAAACCTGAGACTGTCCTGGGGTGGTCATCCTCCACCAGACCCCCTGACTTCTTAGGCATTTGGGAAGGGGGACACCTGTTAGGATTGTTTGTCAGAATTCTAGTCTAAGTGGACACACACACACACACACACACACACACACACAGCGAGTCACACGTAATCACACACACCAGCCAGACAACAAATTACCTTGGCACAGCTCCCCGTCCTAATGCATGCCTGACAGCGTTTTCAATGTGTAAAATTTCTCATTAGTTAACACGGCCACTGTGACACCTGTTGTTGCCCATGGCCCCGTGTTGACCACGGTGGTGCCGTCACTGTCATTCAGACAGAACACCTGTCGCATGGGGTGAAGTCCAAGTCTCCCTGGTACCCGGTGACTCTTCCAGTGACCACTGTAATTAATATGACACTGTTGCCACTGATGAGTTTGAACTCGTGACCTTTGGTGTTTATTTGATAGGCCAGCTGACTGCATGCAACCATGCCATCCATAGCTAATGTGGAGACTTTTCAATAATAGTCTGTACTGCCATCCAGTGGTCAGAACAGGTTAATACACGCAGACTTGGAATTAAAGGCCCAGAGTTGCATTCACTTGCTAAACTCTGAATTATGAAGATGTATTCAGGTTGTTAAACGTCATGTGGCTTTGGTAGGAAACGGCCCGAAGTGTGACACATTCTTTTGAGAGTAAAAAACATGTGCTCTGTTCTTCTGAATTAACACTATTATTATCTAAGAAAACTGAGAAATATTTTAATGGGGGGAAAAAAAATTCTGCTTTTGTTTTTCTAAATTAATTAGGTTATTATGTCAGAATTTTAAGAAGAGTTTTAATGGGAATATTTGCCCTGTTTTCTGAATTAACGACATAATAATCCAGTTAATTTACAAGGTAAAAATCTTGTTAATTCAAAATATCTAAAAAAAGATTTCTTTCATAAAACGTTTTTTTTTCTCCTAAGTTTTTCACAGATTTCTGAGATAATAATCTTGTTTACTCAGGAAAAAGAGAAATAGTTTTTTTTTTGTTTATATAAAACTGTCCCAGAATTAATGATAATATTTTCCTTAATTCGGAAAATCAAGAATAATTTTTTTCATAAAAACTTTTTTCCCCATGAAACTTTTGTCAGAATTCTGAGATATAATCTCATTAACTCAGAGAAACAGAATTAATTTTTTAAATAAAAATTGTCTCAGAATTCTGTGATAACAATCTAGCTAATTCAGAAAAACAAGAACATATTTTTCCCATATTTAATAAATAATGTTTTTTAACAAGATAATAACTAGAAAAAACATTTTTTAACCATATAACCTTTCCCTGAATTCTGAGATGATAATAATCTTGTTAATTTAAATAAAAAGTCGATTTTTTTTTTTTTTTTGGATAAAACTTTTATCATAGAACCTTTTTTCAGATTTCTGAGATAATAATCTAATTAACTCAGAAAAAAAACACAAATATATTTCAAACAAAACTTTTCAGAATTCTGAAATGATTATCATGTTAATTAAGCAAAACAGGACAATTCTCCTTCTTGAGTGAATATATTACATTTCCATATAAAAATCACTATTTATTTATCCAGAGTCACACAGGATATGTGACAAAAAAACAAAATGTGACAAATACAGTTTCGTCATTGTTTTGATTTAGGTTAGGTGAAATTGTGTTAATTAATCTGACAAACAAACAAACAAACAAACAAAATAAATCCTGCAGTCCTTGAAGGCAGCATAATACCTCCTGCTGCTTTCACGGTGTCCTCTTGTCGCATATTGATCCAGCTAGCTGATCGTTAGCTTTTGTGTCAGGATGTTGTCTGTGGTGTGTAAATGTTTGTCCGTACTTTCTGGCTAAAGGTATCCGGCATTTGGAGGCTTTAATGTTCCGTGCAGGTAATCTAAAAACCATCGGCAAAGCGGGAACCGGCTGGTAGGTGGTGTTTGAAATCACTGAGACGTAACATATTGTTCACGTCCACTCAACTCTCGTGAAATCAGACAGCTAGGGGAGCTAAAGCTAGCTATGCTAACTGGCTA
Organism: Epinephelus moara; assembly: GCF_006386435.1. NCBI lineage: Eukaryota > Metazoa > Chordata > Actinopteri > Perciformes > Serranidae > Epinephelus > Epinephelus moara. The sequence continues at coordinate 31,749,887 of NC_065517.1, forward strand.
GCTAGCAGCAACGCTCGTGTGAATATCGAAGGGGTTCTTCGTCGTTTTTTTTTTCCAACGACAGTCGTTACAATTACCGCAATTTAAAGCTGTGAGTCTGCGTTTTTAACGGTAGTTAACGTTGGCTAATTATCTTTAGTGGCAGTTGGAGGTTAGTGTAGTTAACTTAGCTAGCTAACTAGCAAGAAAACGTTAGCTCAGGAAGCTGATAACAACCAAAACAGCTAGCTTAAAAAAGAGTAATATCAGTGCTAATTCCAGAGGAGTTTGCAAACTACATATCAGGCTTTTTAAACCAGACTTCTGAAGTTTTATTAACGTAAGTATTACGCAGTGAACTCATGGGTTGTTTAATAAAACTTTACTCGACGACAAGAGATGAGTAATGGATAAAATGCGAAGAATTAGCTAACATGCTATTGTGAGTTCCACAGCTGCCCTTTCGACCGTTAGCCTTGTCAGTTAGCCTTCTCAACAGTGAAGCTAATTAACGTTATCATGCTAGGATTCATTGACAGTGATAGTCTCATACTTCCTTCCCCAGTGGCAGTTTGCAAATCATCCCTACACACACACACACACTCACACACACACACACACACAGATTTTTTTTACGGCCTGCTATGCCAATAATTATTCCAGCATCACCCATAACTGTCCTGCACACACTGCTTATAGCCCCAATAAAATACAAGCTGCATACTTACACACTTGGAAGTGTCTCTACATGTGACAAAATGTCTTAAGTAATGTCCTCTCTTCTCCTCCACCCCAGGCACTTTCGCCGGACGATGGACGAGCTGGTCCATGACCTGGTGTCAGCACTGGAGGAGAGCTCTGAGCAAGCTGCCCGTGGTGGTTTTGGTGATGGAGGGGACCATGCCCTGGCCGTGGGCTGTCTGCTGAAGAGGCAGGCTCGGAAGCGGAGGGGCAGGAAACGGCGCTCTGACAACCCACACCCGCCTTGGGAGACCGGTCACCTCAGTGAGGGCTCAGAGTCCAGTGTGGAGGAACACAAGGTGGGTGGATGGAGGGCAATGAGTCAGTGGTTATAAAGACAATTCATCACCCAGGACCTTTCAGTTCCTGTGACAGCCTTGTGAAAAAACTGAAATGTCCTCGAGGGAAAAAACACATCCAGAAATTTTGTTTTCTTGCTCACCCTGTTCTTTAGCAGAGTGCTCCTGATGGAACCTGACTATATAGATGTGTCACAAGGAAAATCTTTCTCTGTACTACTTTCATCCCTGATCCTGGTAAACAGTAAAACCGAGTTCAGCTTTTGGAATGCAGCAGCGTACACTACATGTCATGTGACTAGGAACAACCAAACACAGCCGACAGATATCTTTCCCTTCCTCCGTAAATATCAGTCTGTGATAAATATGGAAAAGTTGATCATGTTAGTGCAGGGCTACCCAGAGCTTTACATCTGTCCCACAGACGATAGGCCTACACACTTATAAACAGCTCCTGGAAGAAGATCAGCTCTGCACTCAGGATTTCAGGTAAACAGGCTATGATACAGTGCTTGTTACAGTTGCTTAGCAACCTCAGACACAACCTGCTGCTGCACTCTTGAAAGCTGGCACAAAAAAGGCACAAGAGTAGCACCCAGTGCCTGACCTTGTGTTTTCCAGGCGGTTAAAGACGTGGCATGTGTACGGCCCCTTAGGCTACATAACTATTGCTACGTTTAGAGCTAGTGTCCACACTACGCCGGCATTTTGGATTATTTAAAACGCTGCAGGCCATGTCTTAGTGTGACAACTCCGGGTAGTTTTGTAGTCTGGATGGCTGGAAACAGAGACTTTTGAAAACAACGACAAGACCCCCATGTTTGCTTCCAGATAGGGTCTTATCCGTCATAATGTGTCAAGTCAAAATATTATAGCTCGGTCTGCGTACCTTTTGTGATTTCATACTTCTTGTGTGGACAACGTTGCTCCTTTCTCATTGCCATGGCGTCCGCCGGCGATGGAAAAACAACTCTGATATGTCACTGCATTTGCTTTGCAAGGACTTCTGATCTGTTTTCTGCCACCTTTACCGCCTTATACTCGTATTACTTTCAGTTACAGTTCCACCTCGTTGTCGATCCAAGCAAAGAAATCTCTGGTTTTACATTACGCCATCTCCTTTTTTCTTTAACAAAGTATACAACCACAGAGTAGAGAATCTGCTTCCTGTTTACACTGGCACACACAAGCCCAGTGTACGTGAATAGTCATGGCATGTTAGTATGGATGGAAATCATTTCTGAAGTGTTGTGAAAACACTTGTGTGTGTGGAGATCATTTTTGTCTGAAAATACCATTTTAAAATAAAAATGTACTGGTGGAGATGTGGCCTAAATTTAGCCTCACTCAGATGAGGCGTTGGACTTATCAACATCCTCAAGTTTGTTTCTTAATTAAGCATCAGAATCACTGTCTGATATTCACCATGACGTGTGTTACAGGACTATCGTGCCAGCACAGGGGGAGTCTCTGCTGCCAACAGCCATGCCCGCGACAACAGCGACTCGGATGAACAACTTGGCCCCAAACGGCGCAGCCTTCTAACAGCTGATGCTGGACGTAGCAAGCGGCCGCTTTGGCCGGACGACTTGGGTGTCCTGGGGTCCGCAGAGGGAACCCGCAGCCTTAGACGGAGACGTAAGGTCAAACGTATGGCTGTAGACCCACCTGCAGAGCCAGAGCCCCCCTCCTCCACCATGCTAGGGCCCCCACCTGTCCCCAAAGCCCGCCTTGGCGGCAGGCCGCACAGACTGGGTGCAAGTGATGTCAGGGGGGCCATGGAGCTGTGTGGAGGTGGACTGATAGGAACAGGAGGAGGGAAGAACAGGGTGAAGAAGAGGAAGCTGGCTCCCCACAGGCTGGGAATGGAGGCTGCAGATGAAGGTGTGGTGGTGGAGAGTGAGGACCCCATCTGTTCTCCAACGGAAGGGTCCAAGGACAAGATGGAGTTGGAGGAGCAGAAGGGCTCGGATGAGGACATGAGTGACAGGTGGTTAGTGTTTTGACTTTTGTTTTTTGATGCCCTCTGTTTCCAGAAGTTGCAACTGCTCTATCTATGCCTCTGTATACTGTGACATTGTGGGCCAACAGGTGAGGAAGAACTGGTCTGTGTTAGGCTGGGTACAAAACATCAACACTATGTGACAAAAATGTGTCTGTTGCTCCAACAAGTGTCAGTAACAGTCAGATATCAAAAGCTGGCATAGAGTTTTTATATAGTTTTTAGTCAGTCTCATCATCTTGTTTACTTACTGATCAGAAGGTTCCTGATTGGAATTAACATTTTGCCAGTAACCGAGAAGGGTTTTATAGGAAGATGTCTTTCTGTTTGTGTTTAGACGACATGCAACATTTAAAAAGATTGGCATATGTTGATAAATGTAAGAAAGGGTTGGTAGAAAAACATATTTATGAGGTATCAAACGTAGAATTTTGATATTGATACCAAAACACATGCAGCTTATTGGTGCTAGTATAACAAACTTAAGTACTGCCCCATGGTGCGTGAGAGCTAGCTAGTTGTCCTTTTAGTAGACGATAATTGACTTGTTATTGACATCCTTCTTGCAGGTTAAGTTAATTATTTCCCCCCATTTTCTACGCTCCTTTTTCAGTGAGACCAGCAGCGTCAGTAACAGCAGTGATGGAGGCCTCTACACCAATGATGAGGGGCGTCAAGGTACTTGTATATGTTTAAAGTATTGGTCGAGCTCAAAAGACGCGTACACATCAGGCATACCCTATGTTGGTTAAGTATTTTCTGCGTTTGATGAAATATGAATACATGTCACAGAAAAATTGGCTGTTGTCAAACCTTTGGAGACATAATTTAAAAGTTAAATTACCGGTGGGTTCTGTTTGAGTGCGTCTCTTTAGTCCTTTTTACACAGAGATCCCGCAGTAGGACTGCAACAAAGACCGTTTATTACACTGGCTTTGCTATTTTAAAGGAAACCAAACAAACCCAAAGATTTTTAGATAGCATGCTGGCATTTGGGGAGCAAAAAAAAGGGGGGCCTTTTGACAACAGCGTCAGCCTCTGATGTGACATATAACACTTGCAATGGGCAGCAATTTCTAAACAATAGCAATGCCATAACAACAACAGTAATTTACCATCCCTCGAGGCCCCCACTAGCTCAACTGGTAGAACAGGCGTCCCGTGTACAAAGGCTGTGTCCTTGGGCTCGATTTCAACATGCAGCCCCTTGCTGCATGTTATCCCCCCCTTCATGCCATTGCTGTCCTATCAAATAAAGGCAAAAAAGCCCACCCAAAAATATCTCTTATGTCCTTATTTCATCCTCTGTCCAGGGGGTAAGGAGCTTCCAGACTTCATTGTTTTCCCAATATGTGGACATTTTCGTTTGCTGTTCTTCTGTGAATTGAGTTAGCTGCTAACTGCTACAAGCTGCTGTTTAAATCTGCTGCTGGTGGGTCGCATACATAACGTATTAAACATGTCACACCCGTCCCATCCTGCTGGCTTTCCCTCTTACACAGATATTCAGCTCTGTTACTATCTCTGCAAAACTGTAATTTGTAAAATACTAAGTGTGTTATCAATAGCCTACTTAGCTGGATGGCGGATGCTGCAATTATCAACTGAAAGTGTCTGCTCCGCACAGCAGCAGAGTTGCAGCACAGAACTGTGCCAGAAGCAAACAGGGACCTTATGCGCAGGGCGACATTTATGGTCCTGTGCTACCAGGGTTACTGTGGCCCGAATGTTGAAGAGGCCAAGTGGATGATAGAGGAGGAAGCGGTCATCCTCAGGCAGTGAGCGCACACAGGGAGAGAAGAGGGAGATTAAGAGGAGGAGGGAGCTGCTGCCGAGTCCAAGTGCAGCCCAAAAGAAAAAAAACACTTGCAAGTTTATTAAAGATAAAAGCAGGTGCTGCCACACCAACTGCTCCAATACCGTTTTGTTCAAAGTAAGGGGAAGATCTAAAGATCCAAATAAGCACTCTACAAATACTGAGCGTCATCTACGAATATCCTTTCTTGCGAAACGTCCGGTGTCATCAGTAACACTGATGTTGTGACAAAATTATTAACCAGACAGAAAGTTTCCTCACCGTAGCATCTTTTGCAAGCACAAAAAAATGTAGAATTATACAGTGAAAACACCTGCAGTGTTGCTCATGAACCAAGGGTCACATTTCCTGCCTCTGCCCTCTTGTCTTCCTCCAGCTGACGACGAGCAGAGCGACTGGTTCTATGAAGGGGAGCCAGGCTCCGGTTCAGGGCCCGGAGGTGCGTGTGGGATAGCAGGAGTGGTTCCTTGGTGGGAGAGAGAGACAGGGTCAGAGGAGCTGGACCTTGCTGACCCTGTTTTCAATAGCATCCTCACTGGATCCTTCCCACTCATGAGCCCTGGGGCACAGAGAGGTAGGCTGGAAACACACAGACGGTACACTCAGGAAAAAAAAGCACTCTAATGTTTGACTGGTAACATATTTTGAAAAAAGATAAGGGTTTGGATGTCAGTTGTAATGTACAGTCACACGCATTTGACAGTGTTGTTGCAGTCTCACTCATGACCAGTAGGAGGCAAACACAAATCAAGGCAATGTTCAGCAGCATGGCAGGAGAGTGTTGTTGAGTAGTGAATACAGAGAATAAAATCTCCTATCTTTAGCTGCTTTAGCTAGCAGTGCTAAATAGAAAAAATGATTTATACAAACCAGATTAATTGTCACATAAATATCCCAAAGAATGCAGTCCATCCTCAGTGGTCCCCTTATAGTGTAGCAGTAGGCATAATGCATTTATTTTGCTCACTGATATATCAAAGGACTGCTGCTCTTAAATGGTAGAATGATCAAACTACTCTTATCATTTCTATAATCATGCCCTGAGTTTTATCGCTGACGAACCGGCCCTGTTTTTGTCAGGGTTCCAGGCCCGGCTGAGTCGTCTCCATGGAAACCAGCAGGCGTCTCAGGCGGGGCTGCAGGGCAACTCCAGCCAAGGCTTCAGTGACAGACTGGGCAGACAAACCCAGGACTCCCACGAGTGAGTCTTCATCCATTTAAAATGCTGTTGATTTCTTTAACTATTTAAGTTGCATTTTTATTTTATGAAAGGTGTTGTAGAAGTAAAGTGGTTGAAACTGAGAAAAGGTGCCACCTGCGAGTCTCAGTTTTCTTCTAAAGTCAGTTCAGATTTAATTGTCTAGTATACACATTTGCTTTGCAGACAGCATAAACAACAACACAATAACATGTCCTTAAATAAGTACTAAAAATAATATAAAAGCAAAGTGAACTGGATCATAGATAAATTTCGTCATTTTCATGTTACCATTCCACATTTGTCCCAAGTCAATTTAAAGTATTAAATTGTAAATTCCTGCAATCTAAATGCAAGTAATGTTTCCAAGTTAATGTCTAAAAAGGTTCTTGGGTTTCTGTTAAAGTTTCTGTGATGGACAAGGGCCAACAGTTCACTTAAGGCAAGACTCTGTGATTAATAGCAGTCTGGTTTCTGCTGCCTTGATGGGAATTTGAGGGCCTTAATGACACTATTATATCTCCAACAGGCCTTGGTTTAGCTCAGGCTCAAGGAGAGAACATGGACAGGTGAGCCGTGTTCCTTTACTTCAATTTTATCCCTCTCAAATGAAAGTTTAGATTTTGATCTGTTGTAAGGACCCAGTATAGAAGTCCCTCCAGGATTTTGCAATTGTAACAATGTTAAGTCAACCAATCCCTGTGAATTCTGCAAGACTTGGCAATTTTGTCCAGTCACGGCAACTTTTCTGAAATTTTGACCAATCCTTGTAGTTTATTGCCACAAATAGATTTTGCAGTTTTGGAGCTGTAACATTCATTAGAAGCACTGTTGAAATAAATACATCGTTAGGTCATTTATAGCACCACACTGTCGAAGTGCAGTGCACAATATTGGCAAAGATGGAGCAGCAGAATGTTGGAAGCATTGAACTTAACTGTTCATTCTACTGGGTCGAACTTGCCTCTGCAGCAGCTGCTCCTCTTCATCGATCTGATTTGATCAGCTCTGAACGAATCGACAGATTAATTATCCACCTTGTGACTCACAAAGTGCTGCTAAAGAAAAAAAAGAATTTGTAGACAGCTCCTCCTAATTATTAAATGATATATTTTTGGCGGGGCAACACAATGGTTTGAGTTGAAGGTGTGAGAAAGAATAGTATCAGTAACATTGTTAACACTGTGCTACATTACAGAGAAATACAAAACCGTACTAATGAACCTTCATTAATATAGGCCTATATTTTATCTACAAGTGCACGTCACACACTGAGCGAGCCGCCTGTTAATGACGCTGTGGGCTAATGGGCATGTAGCTACTTCCATGTTTCAGATGATACGTCATGTTTGTAGTCGACCAATGAAGATGAGTTTACATATCACCTTGGGTTCGTCCTTCACCTTCTCAAAATGATCCCACACTTTGGATTTCCTGCCCGACATGTTATTAACTAGCCTGTGGAATAACCGCAGGTACCAGCCCTGGAAATTAGGGGCCATACACATGACCTTTTTGGTCGACTAACGTTTGGTCAACTATCAGGGGGCAGCCCTGTAGTGTAGTATAAATCACAAATTCAGAACAATGCCATTTTATTTTCCTTGGAGCAACTTGCCACTGATCTTTAATTAATTATACAAAAAGCTATTTTTGCAATTTTCACCTGCTCCTACAATGTCATCACATAAAAACACCCAAAAACATCGAAACATGCACCATAATTTTTTTAGTAAAGCTGTCGTGATATCAGGCTTGCTAGGACGCAACAATCCTCAAAAAAGCCAGTGAAATCCTGGAGGGACTGAATATAGGTAGGTGTTAAACACAGTAGTGTTGTGTTATTCCAAGTATTGCTTACTAACAGCTTGAACATTAACTTAAGTTTTTCCTCCTCTTTGCCTCACTGCCACTTCAGTTGCATTGGGACCCGCGGTCAGACAGAGGGCATCGGAGAAGCTGTTCAGTGAAAACAGCCAGCAGGTGAGAACAACAGTTTAACTTAAAACACGGATGATTTATGACCAGAACTCCGACTCATTTCCTTTAGTACCTGCTTTTGTCTCTGCTGCAGTCTCATCGACATAACTCCCCACTGGTTTCACAACCTTTAGGTATTTTTCAAATGAAAAAGAATACTATCCACTGTGTTATTTGAGATCAAACTAATGCTCCCATATTTTTGTCTCGCCTGGCTGGTTTTGCAGACAGACCAGCGGGCACCTCGGCTCTCTATGTACAGGGGATGTCAAGCGGAGGCGAAAGGCAGCCCCCCTCGGTTCCACCGCCCCCTCAGGTATTGGATGCAACCCTAGCTACACCTAACACACCATCTGGCACTTTTTGCCAACTGCCCCTTTTATTGTATTTTTGGCTCTCACTTTCTCGCTTGTTTTCCTCCCCCTCTTGGTTGAGCTCAGTATGTTCACCAGCCTGCTTTCCTCATTGCCTTCTGTCTCGCACATACACTGATGTAAACACAAGGGACCGGGATGAAAAAAATGACGGCCACACTACGCATTTTTAAAAGAATTAATAGAGAGATGGGAGTCCCTCATCCTTCATATTGCTCCCTCTCTCCTCCTTTCTGATTATTAAACTGTGCTTTAGCTCTTAACCCCCTTTCCTCCTAAGCTTTGTTGGACAAGAGTCAGCTGGCTAGTCATGCTGTCAGAGCAGAGATACTGGATTAGCTCTTAGCCAGTAACACTTGTGCATCACCCCCCTCCTCCAAAACACTCTCTTTACCTCTGGGCCAGCTGATGCTTTTGGAGGAGGAAGGACGTGGTAGCAAAGCCTAATACTGTTACGGCGCATTTCCACCAGATGATTGGTTTTGTATGTTGGTGTATAGGTTAAGTTTGATGCTCTTAAGTTGACTGCATTGCGCACAAAAAGGGTCTGGTGGGAGCTAGTTAGCGGTGCCTCACATTTGATGATGATGAAGAAACACTGTGCCCACCCTCTGGTCTCCCCCTAGGTCACCCCTGTGAGCACTGAGCCACAAACCCCCTTTAGCATTGTTAAAGTCACAGTTAGCTCTGTTAGCAGTGTCTGCACAGTTCATGGTGCTCACATAGTTAACAATGCTTGAGGGGTTTGCACCTCAAAATTAAGCAGCTTACTCACCGGGGCTACCTGGGGGCAGACCAAAGGATGGCCACCATCTTTTTGCAGCAACACTGTCCTGCCACTGGGATGGCATTACCAGTGGTAATCGCTGAATGTGCAGCACCTTAAGCTAGCTCTCAACCAACCCATGTGGTGCGCAGTGCCGTGCAGTCAGTGCTAATGTTTGCTGAACAGTGGAAAACAGAGAGTGGGCAACAGGCACAACGTTTCCGCATGTTAACATGGCTAGCCGGCTGTCTGTCAGCAAAGCCAATATAAAATACAATAAAAGGCAAGACATTTACAGCACAAAACATTAAAATTTCAACACCTCTAAATGGATAGTGCTTTGAAATGTGGCGCTAAAACTCACTGAGTCAATAGAATGGCAGTCTAAAAGGAAAGGCCTCTTGTATTTCATGTCTTTTTGTGTTTGCTTTTAGTTATTTGTTAGTGGGTGCCTGGCTATCGAAAGCAAAATTAACCAAAATGAACTAGTCTAACACAATGTTACTGACTCACGAGACTTGGACCAAGCTGTCAAACTCTGTGAAGTAGTTCTAAAATGAAACATAATTCAATGACCCCGCCCACTTCCTGCGTCAGATGTTTTGAGAAATAGATTTTGATGGATTGTTAAGATGAAATAGCAGAGTTTATGAGCATGCCACCATGTGGTTTCCTGTTTGAAATGGCTAGCAGAGAACCAGAGACTGCCCAACTAGCAGCATGTGTATCCAATCAGTAGCACTCCTTTGATAGGGTCCAGGAGAGAATTGGTATCCGCCTACATTTTCATGTAAATTTCATGTGTTAATTTTTTTTTGTCCAAAGTGACACAATTAGTGATGCGTTGCAAATATCAAGACATTTAATATTTGCTCCAGACACTGGTGCGGTGCTCAGGAACAGCAGGTGCTGACCTCACAGAAGGGTGGCAGCGAAGGCCTGCCAAACTCACGTCCTGACACTTTGGCTCGAACCCACATGGGACTCAACCGGCATGTGTGTAAATGAGCGTGCGGCTTCACCCTGTGCATCTTACAAATCAAGATTGGATTAAAAAGGGCAATAGGTCGGCATCTGTGACTGGACCGTGAACCTCGAGGAAGGTCGATGACAAAATGGCCAATGTCTGTTTGAGGCAGACTTGGGTGTACTCTTACTCACTGGATGTATTTGATTCAGGACTGTGGTGATTACTTTACTGTTATTCTCAGATGTATCAGAGGAACTGAACAGTTTTAATGGAGTGATGGTGTCACGAGAGAAAAATTCTTATATCATATAATCATTATACATGATTTTATATACAGAGGCAGTACCAGACTGTAGACAGATGAGCAGCTGACTTCTTATTTTCATTATTTATTTATCTATTAACATTAAAAACATGCTCATCGCAAGTTCCTTACGCCCAAGGTTCAAGGTTAACTTCATTGCACCTGAAGGGAAACATAAAGACAGAATACAAAGACGACACACTAAAACACAGAGCTAGAGCTGGTAAATGGAAATTCATACCAAGTAAACTACCCATATACAAGAGTGCAAATGTGTAAGTGTGCAAGGGAAGTGCAAGGAGTGCAGCCAGAGTGCTTTATTTGCTATTAAGTGTCTCAAAAGCACTTAGGATGGAGACATGAAATCTCTTGCTCCTCCTAACATCCTAAAATGACATCCTGAGGACAAAAGAGTTGATTGCTCTCAGGAAAAAAAATCTTTGTGAGACATTGTTAGAGGTAGTGTCAACATTAAGGCCCTGACACATCAAGGCGTCGGTCGGCTGTCAGTGAGCCTCCGTCGTCTGAGTTGTTGCGGTGTGTCCCACACAGTTGGCACTCAGTAGTAGGCTTTTTTTCCTCCTGATTCATTGTGTTGAATCAGTGATGGTGAAGGCAGAGCCCGTCAGTGAATGCAATCCCTCTGAAACAGAAGTGAGGAAAGTAAACAAAGAAAGCTAAGAGGGAGTGAGGTCAGAACAAAGTTGGTATATAAGGTAAGATAATTTTTCTCTTTAGCAGAAACGTTTCCTTATGGTTTGTGCTATTGTTCACTGGCAGCGCAATTTTTGTTTACTTTTTTTTACTAATAAAACTCTCCACGGTATGGACAGTGGTTACATAACTTTCAAAACCAGCCACAACTCAGCCCTGAGCAGAGTGACCGTCCTCTATTGACCAATCAACAGACTGCAGTGTTCACAGCTCCACCTTTTACCAGATCTGTGTGCTAGGTACCCCAACAGAGGGGGGACCAAAAATGGGGACAGTGTGGAACGGTTCCATTGGTACCATCCACAACTTTTCACAGTGGAAACAGAAAAAATGCGCACCAAACTGAACTGAACCGTACTGCTCGGTGAAAATGGGGCTTTAGACACAAGCCGTTAAAATCTCCCTCTATTCTAACTTGTGCCCTCTTCTTTCAGGAGTGGTCGGTGAGAATGCGCCTCCCATCCCTGACACGAACATGGGGAGCCGCATGTTACAGACCATGGGCTGGAGCCCGGGCATGGGCCTGGGTCCAGAGGGCAGGGGCATCACTGAGCCCATCCGGGCCACGCAGAGACCTAAAGGCACAGGTCTAGGTTTCAACTGAACACCTGGTTTGTGGATCCTGAACCTGACACCGGCTGGGACAAGATGCCTCGAGAGCTACAAGGAGCGAGGAAGATAAAAATGCTGCTCAGGGTGATGAACGATAAAAAACGGCCCAGAATAATCCAGACATGTGACTCATAAGAAGGGAAGGAATGAGGCTTTGCCTAGCAACAGAGTCTGTGATGAAAGAGAAACTTTCCCATATTGGGGAAACTGCAAGAAGCCTGGGATATCCACAGCGAGAGAGTGACGTGAAGGTGAATAAAACTGAGCAGGAGGAAAGACTTGTTGCAGACGTGTCCTCTCAAGAAGCTCCATGTTGGAGAAAATAAACTACATTGATGCCTCGTTGTTAGTGTGTTAAGCTGGCATGCTGCCTCAGCCCCGTTACCTCAGCTGCCATCGTCACTGGCCGGAAAACTGGGGTAGTGATGACCATATACTGAGCCAATGACGACAGTGTGGCTTGTTCTCAGTCAGCTGTGTTGGTTAGTGAATTAACGATAAATGGTTTTGGTCTGATATCGCACAAAAAGGCCGTACCTCAAGATTCATTTTAGGTTCCTTTTTAGGGTAATGAAGGGTACACTGTACTGGATGTGTGTCGGAATATGTGGATCGTTTCCCATCTGTTTTATTGTTCATTTAATGGAAGACGTCATGTCAGCAGAATGTTTTTATCTACCCAAAAACACAAAGAAAGATAAAAATCAAACCCACAATTTTCCCTTTATTTAGCACCACTATGTATGCATGCTGCAGCTGTGGCTTCTGCGGGGTCTGCTGATGTTTAGGAAGAAACACATTCAGACACGTGAGCTAAAGTCTTGCATACGACTAGCTTGAAAGTTGTATTTTACTCAGTTTAGGAACGTGAAACCGACATGTTTGTGCCGCATTTAGGCGAACATAACCGTACTCAGACTTGAAATACAGTATATGGAAACATGACTGATTGTCAGACTACAAGCATTTTAGCATCTCCAAATTCCAGCGGAAGAGAATTAATAATTTCTCTCTTTTCAATGTCTTCATAAGTTAAAAAATGAAGGAATATTTCTGTCATTATACACACGTAAAGGTCCTACATACCGTTGTTTTACATGTGTTTTCACTTGATCAGCCTGACGTGAAAACACCTGTAAGACTTTGCAGGGCCTTTAACTCAAAATAGTAGAGGAAGTGCTACTTTAATTCCATTGTTGTATTAGTTTTAGCCCCATTGTCATTGACTTCACTGTGATATTGTTTCTTGTGTTTATTTAGACTGGTGAGTAATATAGCTTACCTGCAACCATAGATTATCCTGAAAACAGATTTGAAATTATTCTAAGTGCAGGTAGAGAGATTAAAGTCTAGAAAAACAAATTATGAATTAAAAATGTGCAGGAAGTTGTACTGTAACGATATTTGTTTCCTCTGCTCTGTTGTTGTAACCACGGAACACCAGATTTATGGTCTTGTGCCCCTCTAGGCCTGTTCAGAGAAGTGTGAGATATCAGTGACAGAAACAAGTATTAAACTCAGAGACTGCCGAAACTCTGTGGTAGTTGTTGTCCTGTGAGGCCGGTCTCACCCCCAAGTTCATTTCATTTCATTATTCATTTTGACTGGAGCCTGATCCAGGCTGGAGTTTTGAAGCCAATATTAATATAACATTTTGAGAGTCAAAAACAAAGGATAATTAGATTATCTCCCATGTGTGCATTTTAAAAAAAGCAACCCTTAAAGGAATACTTCACCCCCAACATTACGATTTGCATATCAGTTACTCACCCTGTGTTACATTGTATTTGTGAAGATAAATGTGTTTTTCTTAAACGCTTCCTCAGTGACTGAAGAATCTAAAAACTGAGAAAATTCATGATGAATAGAAGCCATTGGGGTCCATGTTTAACAACAGCAAAACTATATCAAAACATCCGTTTACAAACTCTCACGCAGCTCGTGCAGTATAATCCAAGTCCCATTTATCCATTCATATGCTCAGTACATCCCAAAAAGCCATTGACGCTGGAGAACTGAAGTCATGAGTTGGAGTCATAAAACTATCACTAAGTTTAAATATCTCAAAATAATGAATGTTAATGCGTAATGAATAATGTTGGATTACTCTCTCATAATTTATGAGCCAAATCGTTGGATGGGCCAACGATTTCCCCTTGTCTTACTTTGTATTGGCTAACGTTTATGCCAATACAGCTGGAGGCAACTGGAGGCAAAGACTACCAACACTGCACAAATGCCTATCATTCTTACAGTGTTTTTTCTGGCTTTTGGTCTTTACTGGACAGGACAGATAAAGTGTGAAAGGGGGAGAAAGGGAGAGGAGATGACACACAGCAAAGGGCCATGGTCTGAAATCGAATCTGCGGCGACTGCAGCAAAAACATTGCCTTTGTACATGGGCTGCCAGCTCTACCCACTGAGCTAACAGTTGCCTGATTCTTGCGGTTTATGGCTGTTCGAGTTAATCAAATTGGGAAAACATAAAGGCAACTTAAAGTCCTGAAAATAGGAGGATGTAAAGGGGAGAAATAGAAAAGAAAAAAAAAAACTCATTGAGAAACTGGCAGGTGTCGATGAAAACCTGTTTTCATTCTAGAGGAGCGGAGTCAACTAAACGTTAAACGTTACCGTTAAAGCGTTTGAGTTAAATACGCCTCAAGTTGGATGCAATTACAATTTACTGCAACAACTTCTCTGTGCTTTTGGCCATGACCCAGATTTTTAACAGCGTTCCATTAGACCTTTTAGAACAGTTGACCCAGTAGTTGGCTATATTAATAGTAGCTAAAGTTAGCTAACGTTAGCAAGTAACGTTAGCCTGACCGTGGTGCATCCATGTACAGTTAGACCGTTAAATTCAAGCACATTCACTCACTTGGCCAAAAACAGCCCTTACTGCACACAAAATAGTTACAGTCCACTGAACTCTTTCATCTGTTCGCTGTATAGCGTTAGTAACGTTAAGAGGTCTGGAGGATGAGGTCATTTGAGGCGACGATCGTGTAAACACAAGGCAAAATACAAAAATACGAATACAAAACATAAAATATTAAAGATATAAACAACCAGTATAGTCACAGTATAATATCAACAGAGAGGAAAAAAAGCAGTTGAAGAGATGTGGGCTAACTAATCGTAGAAGATAATAAGTTGTAATATTTCATACACTGTACACATTAATTTAATGCAATGACAGTATAGTTACAGTCCAGTGCTATAAGCCACCTTTTCTCAAACACATCTTCCCTTTTCCCTATTTTGTGAGTCACTGTCTCCATGAACTTTACTTGTTGAATCATACTTTTCCATTTTATTTAATCTGGGGGTTAGTGTTTTTTTTCCACCCTTTGCTTATCTGTTTCAATGCTGTGATTCTCAAAGTTCTGAATAGGTATTTTTCATCTTGACAAAGAGTCGCTGGACCCAAAATGATATGCTGTGCTCGTAATCACAGCAGTTTTTTAATCTCTTCCATCAGCGTAAACACTTTAACCAATATGTATTTAATACTTTACAGCATGATCTTCTTCACAGTTCCTCCATCACTGAGAGCTCGATCTCTTATATTTTGAGATAGTCTCTGGGGTCAAGAAGTATCTCACCAACATGAGTTTCAGTTTTCTGATGAAACCTGCTGCCTGCAGGTTCATCCAACCCTATATGACGTCACTTTCCTCTATTTTTGAATTCACACCATTTGGATTCTTCTTGCCCTCCATGTGATTTTTCCGCGTCATTATAGTCACATGATGTCAAACAAGCCATTGTATCAGCAATGCCAATATTTTGACCCATGTCTGTTACATTTTCAAAAGGACTCAGCTTCCTACAGCTGTTGACGGAGGCCTTAGTTATTGCTTGAAATTACTTTTTCACAGTCAGTTGTTACTTATCAAACTGAAATGCCACTGTAAAATCTGTCCATCCATTTTCATCCATCCGGGGCCGGGTCACGGGAGCAGCAGGTGGAGCAATGATGAGACATGTAATCCCTCCAGTGTGTTCTGGGTCTGCCCTGGTGCCTCCTACCAGTGGGACGTGCCCGGAGCACTTTGAACGGGAGGCGCCCGGGAGGCATCCTGATCAGATGTGCGAACCACCTCAACTGAACCCTTTTGACGCGAGGGAACATCGTCTCTACTTCGATCTCCCTCCATATGTCCGAGCTCCTTATGCTATCTCTAAAGCTGAGCCCAGACACCCACGGAAGGAAACTCATGTCAGCCGCTTGTATCCGCGATCTCATTCTCTCGGTCACTACCCAGAGCCCATGACCATTGGTGAGGTAAAGCTTTGCCTTCTGGCTCAGCTCCCTCTTCAGCATTACGGTCAGGCGCATCGCCCGATCCATCTCACGTTCTACCCTCACCTGTGAACAAGACCCGGAGATACTTGAACTCCTTCTCTTGAGGCAGTAACTCTCTCCAAACCTGGAGGGGCCAATCCACTGGTCTCCAGCAGAGAACCACAACCTCAGATTTGGAGGTGCTGACTCTTATCCCGACCGCTTCACACTCAAACCGCCCCAGTGCCTGCTGGAGGTCACGGTGTGATGAAGCCAACAGAACCACATCATCTGCGAAAAGCATAGATGCAATTCTGAGGTCCCCAAGCTGGACCCCTTCCTTCTCCTAGCTGCACCTCGAGATCCTGTCCATGAAAATCACAAACAGGATCGGTGACAAGGGACAACCCTGGTGAAGGCCAATACCCACTGAGAACGTGTTTGACTGTACGCCGAATATACGGACGCAGCTCTCACTTTGGTCATACAGGGATTGGATGGCTCGTAGCAGTGACCCCAGTAACCTGTAGTCCCGCAGTACCCCCCACAAGACTCTTCTCCAAGTCCACAAAACACATGTAGACTGGATGGGCGAACTCTCACGACCCTTCCAGCAGCCCCACAAGGGTAAAGAGCTGGTCCGCTGTTCCACGGCCAAGACAGAATTAGCAATGCTCCTTCTGAATCCGAGGTTCGACAAGCGGCCGGTGTTGTAAAATCAAACCTGTTGAAATATATTTATGGTCCAGAGATAGTAAATCTGATTCATCACTGTGAGTCAACACTTGAACGTCTCACTACAACCATGATTTCTACTTATTAAACACAAACCAGCAGAACTTCCTGGTCCAAACACACTCGCGGCCCCTTAACTGCCCATAGGAACACATGCCCTCTAAATATTTCCAACTCTATCAACACATGCATCACATTCACATGCTGACTCAACATCGCTGAAACATGATGCTCTCTCTGCCCCCCCTCCACCTCCCTCTTTCCTCTCCCTCTCTCCCATCTTTGCGAGGCTGCAATAGAAATCCCTCCTCTGTATCTATGGGAATACAAGAGCGCTGTGTGTCCTCTATCCTCCCCTCTACTCACCACCTCCCTCTCTGCATATAAGGGAACGCTGGCTGCCCCCCCCACACACCTCCCCTCTTCTCTTAGACACACTTTCTGTCTGACACACTCTCTCAGGACTCCCCTGCGAGCCAGCGAGCAAGGCAGGTAGGTAGGTAAACTCAGCACTGGATCAGAGTGAGACGCTGAGAGGAAGAGGAAGAGGGAGAAGGGGGGGAATGTGTGTGTGTTTGTGAGTGTGTGTGTGTGTTGGGAGAGTGTGTGTGCGCTGCTGCATCGCTGAGCTACAGAGACCGGAGGCGAGGAGAGCTGGAGCGTTTGTCCTTGAGACTGACTGACTGACTGACTGCAGCTGTAGAGCGGAGGACCAGCCGTCCAGCCAGTGGATGAAACTGACAGTAAGTGCTGAGCGAAAGCTGTAAGACGAGCGAAAGGGACGAAGTAGGCGCTGGTTTCTTTTAATTGCAGCAAATGGACCAGTGTGTTTTTGTTCCCGTCTGCTTAGAAACAGTCCAGTGTGGTGTTTGAATGGAAACAGAGGTGCGCACAATGTGTGTGTGTGTGTGTGTGTATGTGTGTGTGACCAGGTGAAGGTCTACTCTGCTCCCAGGTGAACTCATCTCTCAGGCTTTTTATTGGCTCCCATCGATACTTGCTTTTCAGCCTTTGTGAGACTTTGTAAGTTGCAATTATTCAGCTATTCAGTTTGTCTGCAGCAGCGTCCACTGTCTTTGTGTGTGTGTGTGTGTGTGTGTGTGTGTGTGTGTGTGCGTGCGTGCGTGTGTGTGTGTGGCGTCAAGAAAGATGTCAGTAAACACAACATTACTGTACATCCCTACAGCCCGTCTCTCCTCACCCTCCCTGCTTCTGTTGACAGATCGATAGTTATGCATCTATAATTGGAAGTCATCGTTTATGGCGACCCTCCAAAGCGAGTCATTATCATGTGTAATCTTGCAGAAAATTACATTCTGACTGGTGTACCTTGGCGTGGCCAGGAACCAGCGGACTGCGCCGAGCCGGCTGAAGGATGACCAGAAGGTGGGGTTACTTGCAAGAGGACCCCAAAGCTTGGACAAGGGTGGTGTAGGGTGAGGGAAAGGGAAGGGCAGAGCCGTGAGGCGACGGGGCCTGCGTGGTGTCACATTTTTGCCCGAAAGCGAGGAAATCCCAGCAGCGCCCCGGTGGGTGCATCCATGTGATCAGATGAGGAAGGACAGGAAGGAACGGATGGCGACACAGTGTGAAAGATTACAAAGAAGAAGCAGGTGATGGAATCAGAGAGAGATAGACGAGTATTGGCACTCTGTGGTGTGAGACGCTGTCGTGAGTCGAGACTGGCTCACCTGTGGAGCTGCTGACAGGATGTGTTAGGCCACGTTTAGAGGGGCGGCTCTAGATGGATGGGGCGATAGAAAGAAAGCCAGAAGGCGAATTCATAAAGCTGTGGTAGACTTTTTTTTTTTTTTACCCGACATGACAGGATAGCTCTTTTAGTCTCTGTGAGCGTCTGTGTTGATTTGTTTATTGTAGACATGCTGACAGTGAGCCAGAGGGCTAAATTTGCCACCTGTGGAGATAAAAGTGATATGATGAGATAGACTGCGTGCTGAGTTTGTGTGTGTGTGTGTGTGTGTGGGTGGGTATGTGAGAGTGTGTATAATAGTTCCTGACATCAGCAGTAGGTTTGTGGTGCTGACTCCCAGGATTTCATGTGTGTGTTTGGCCCGCACCAGCGGCTCCTTACCTGAGACGGGTCTGGGAACCAGGTGTGTGTCTCCGGGTGGGTATTAAGTTGTGAAAAAGCACGTGTATGAACCACAGCTGTTTAATTTTAATCTTACAGATCAAAATCTCACTGGTAGAAGGAATAAAAGTACCAGTACCAAAACGTGACGTCACTTAATTACATTAAAAAGTCCCGCATTTAATATCCTACCTAGTCCAGAAGTATTAAAGGGAAACTTTGGTATTTTTCAATGTTAAACATGTTTTACAAGGGCGTAGATTTTGTTTCAACATATGGGGGAACAAATATGAAACAAGGTGTCTGGAGGTCGTCCGCCAGATAATTTTGAGCATCAAACACTCAATTTTCTGCATTCTGGTTAATTTTTTTGCACAAATTTGGTCATTTTCTGCATCAATTTTTGTGTAAATAGCATATAATTTTGTCAAAATAAAATAATAAAAAAAATCAAGTTAAATGAAAATAAATTTGAAATAATTCAATTTTGTCAAAATAAAAGTCCTCGGCTACCTTCATGTTTTTATTGGGGAAGATAAATGCAGCTCGGACATGTGGAGGGAGCTCGGAGTAGAGCCACTGGTCCTCCGCGCCGAAAGGGGTCAGTTGAGGTGGTTCGCACATCTGATCAGGATGCCTCCTGGGCAGGAGGTGTTTCAGGCATGTCCCACTGGTAGGAGGCCCCGGGGCAGACCCAGAACACCCTGGAGGGATTACATATCTCATCTGGCCTGGGTACGCCTTGGGGTCCCCCAGGAAGAGCTGGAAAGCGTTGCTGGGCAGATGTCCATAGTACTTTGCACAGCCCCCGCGACCCAGCCCCGGATAAGCGGTTCAAAATTGATGGATGGATAAATGCAAATGTTCTAAATATTGAGAGTGACGTGACCCCTGTTTCCCCCCTGAAATCTACGGCTAAGTTTTTTCCGATGCTTTTGTGTCTTATTTATTACTGGGAGCAACAATTTTTGACATTGGTTCAGTATTTAGAGAGGGCACTGCAGCCGACGGGGTGCAATGCAACCAGTCGGGGCATCTGGGCACCGTAAATGTGCGTCCACTAAAAGTGCTTGTTTTTGCCACTGACAGGCTCAGATTGATATTTGGTCAGTTTGTTACTGTGACAAACCAAGTCTTGTTCAAATAGAAGTCTCGCTCTGAAGCCTCACAGGTGTTGAGCTGTTGTAGAAAAACAACAACAAACAGACCAGATCAAGGGAAAGTTAAAGAAAAACATTTTATTTCTCTGTAGGGATCCTTTCCATAACATTGTCAGACACTTATACAAACAATCTGAGCCTTTCAGTGGCAAAAATAAACACATTTAGTGGACATAAATTGCCCTGAAGGATTAGATTGCAGCCTTTTTGAAGCTGCCGTTCGCAACCCTCTCACTCAACACTTATTTCAAATATTGCTGTTACCATTAGTCACTTCAACACACAAACATGGGAAAATAGGGTCAAGGTTGAAAAATACTAAAGTTTCTCTTGAAAGTTAAATGATAAATAGATTTAAAGTTTCAAAATAAAAGTACTCATTGTGCAGAAAAAATAGCCCCTCTGACTGATATTATATAAAATATTAGATTGTTAATACTGATGTGTGAGTAGCATATTACTGCTGTAGCTTAGGTAGACTTGTCCAGTAGTTTCCAAGCTAAAGGGTCATAACATAAATCTGAAGGTCAAACAGGGTTGGGTATTGTTTAAAAAAATACCAGTATCCTTAAAGTGATACTGTTACAACAGAGTACTTTATCTGTTACCTTTTTTTCTACTACAGATGTGTAGTATAGCCATACATTCCAACGTTTTAGTGACATCTCAGCACACTGAACCATCAACTCCGTCAAATACACTGTGCACAAATTCACCACACCACAGACTGTGTTGTAGCTGCTTCGGCAGTAGGCCCATCACATGTCGCATTAAATAAAGAAAGGGAGATAGCTTGGGTTGATTGGTTGTTTTTCTAAGTCAGTTTGCTGCTTTCCCTTTCCCCGCTTTCTTTCTTTTCTCTCTTTCTAGGAATCCTGATTTCCCTTTTTTGGGGAAAGATATGAGCAGCATAAGCCGTCACTCACTCAGCTCCAGCTCAGTTTAGAGATGAATCCTAGTGCAGGGGTGGACTGAACCATTTTGCGCCTTCAAGGGGGGAAAGGGGCCTCAGAGATCTCTCACTATTTCTTTTTATTCAAAGTTCGTTCTTTGAACTTGAACTTGAATTTATTCAGCCTTTTCTTAATTTATTTATGGCACTAATATTAAGAAATACAAATTTGCAAACAAACCAAACATTTCATTCCAGGCTTTTTGAGGGCCCCCCTCACATTGTGCCCTGGGTTATCAGTCCCACATTTCCCCCCACTATGACGCCCCTGCTTGGTTAATAACTTAAAGGTATCGAGAACAAATACCCAGCCCTAAAGTCAAAGAATAAAAGGGAAGCGTAAAAGAGGAGAGAACTCACTCTCAGGATGGACAGACATAAGTATGATGTCATATATAGAGAAGACTGAAATAATCGCAATATTTACATGATCAAAAAACAGAATGACAATATCAGGTTAGTAAAACTGCAAATATATAAAAAATATGAATCAGAGAAGACGATATTTACGCTATGAATTGGTGCATAAAATGTCACCAGAGTGCAGGAAATTAAGTGTGTGACGCTCAAAGTTTTCTGGCAGAGCACCCCAAACGCCCTGTTTCATATGTGTCCCCACAATGTTGAAATTTATTTCATTTATTTCTTTAACCAGAAAAAACTTTTGAGATGGGTTAGGGCAGCAACATAAAGTTACAGACAACGTATAACAAAAATACAGAAAAAAAAGTATAGCCCTAAAACAACAATATAAAACACAAAATAAGATTACTATGAAGAAAAAAAACAAAAAGTATGATAGTATATGTGTCAGAAGTGAACCATGCAAATGCAAAAATGGCAACTACACATGATTACAAAGACCAGCTAAGACACACGGTGACACTGGCTTATGGAAGATTGTGTACAAAAAAACCTCCACCATGTAACATTGCACCTGGACTATTAACCTCTGGACAGAATTTGACTTAAGCACAGACTCAAGACTCATCAACACCATTAACACAGAGGCGGAAGAGTCAAGAGATATTCCCTTTTTACCTCTCTGATTCTCTGAAACATACTGAGAACCTGAGGTGGGTCAAGTGAGGGTAATGAGCTGGAGACCAGCAGCTGACCGGTTAATCCAATACAGGTTGTTGAGAATATGAAGGGCCCTTACCTTACTGTAATCCACATTATGTAGTTAGGGTAGGCTTGGTTACATAATCGCCCTAAGAGCCTCCAGATGGGCACCTGCCAGAAGTCGACATGACATGATGAGTGGACGAGGGGGAACAATTAAATGGACTCGACTCCATAATCAAAGCAAACTTCAGCGACATTACAGCTCCATTAGAGTCCTTTACAGTGCTTTTAAATAATCAGCCCTTGTCAAGCTTGTGGTCAGCTCAAGGCGGGCTGAGAAGCTGGTGGAAATGTCACAGATATTCGTCCACTAGGGGGCAGTGCAGCCAAGTTATTAGGGTATGTAAAGCAGCTGTAAGAGGCTGTGATTGTGCAGCGTTTCTCTGTGTTTAGTCTCAATTTGTACATAAAATGATCCAAAATTAGCTCTAATGAAATCCTGCCTGCCCGAATGCCTTCCTGTGCATATATGTTTCCCAGCACTTCCTCCCCAGTGGGACCGAGGATATCCAGATAAGTGAAAACCATTTAAAGACCATTGACCCTCTGAGGAGCTCGGCAGCACGACCCAGTAGCTCTAAGTGACATTTCTATGGTTACGTTGCTTTAAGCTTCTCCCAGAGGCTTTCTAAGGTTTCTGTGACCTCTGATCCCTGTACAGTGTGCAGCGGATCAATACAGTGAAACTGATCCCGTCCCAATCTGTCACTCAATCCATCATCTTATGCATCATTTCCCTCCCATTCATCTTTTTAAAGGAATCAGACTGTACAGCGTGCAGACAGAACGAATCTCTTCCATTTCTGTATCATATTTCTCTCATGTTCGTCTCGTTTTTCGTCTCCGCTTTCCTCCTTTTTCTCTCTTCCCCCCGCTCATTTTGTGAACCATTTAAGTGTCTGAGAGGTGCTGTGACGCTGCAGCGAGACAATGGTGTTTGCACACAGTGTCAATAGTCTTTCCCTCTGTCTCAGTAATTGATGGATGACTGTGAGTCAGGCATAAACTAAGCAGATTACACTCACCAGATCTGAGGGCTGATGCTAATGTGAGTGTGTGTGGTGGCGGCGGTGGTGGCGGTGGGGGGTGGAGTTGCAGAGTGACTGTCCAGTTTTGGAAGTCAATCCGACAGCTGTCCCCGGAGGCTGAGATTTGGTGGCTGTGAGTTTAGGGATGAAGAGAAAAGGGGTGGACACACACCCACAATCACACACACACATGCAAAGGGTGTCTGCTTCACTTGTACTTTTTGCTTTTCTTTAGAGAATACGTGATGCATCTGGTGTGCGGGGGTCAATAGCTGGCAGCTGGGCGCTCTGTTACAGGCAGCGTCCCTCCGGAGCAGCTATTGAGCTCCTGTCTTTGGTTCGGCCTCGGCGGTGTAAAAATATTTTTGATGTTTAACTGCAGCCATGCGCGTTCAGTTTCACATAGCTTGTTTCCATTTCTTGTTATTTCTCAGTTTTGCTTTGGTTTTATGTCGTTGTCCTGTTTGCTCAGTTTATTTGTCATTTTTCTTCTGCCTTTTTGTCCCTTTTATTTTTTAACTAAACACATTTTTTACGTCCAGCAGGAGGTTTCAGTTGGTTTCAGTAACTCTAGAACTCCTTTATAGCCTGAATCATAGTTGATCTTTGAGACCGCTATTAATATTTGGATGAAAAAGAAAGACAAAAGACCGGTTTAAGCAGTTATTTTTGATGACCATCCATCCAATATTTATGAATCCAAAATAAACTTGTCAGTGCTCTCTGGTTAAAACTATCATAGAGTGCTGCAGGAATGCCGTTTTTTTGCAGGCTGACGTGGAAGTTAGTGTCGCCTTGGTTCCGTCAACAAAAATCCAATGGGATTTTTCCATTGGAGATTGGATTATTGCCAGAAATAAGCTCTGTGGCAAACAAACATTTATGATACTCTGATGATACTATAAGATTCTGGCCTTTACATACTCCACAAGAACAGAGAAATTTGCTCTCTCTCGCAGGGCTGCAAGAAAAGAATGACGTCATTCTATTCTTGCAGCCCTGGTTTGGGAGTTCTTGCAGCTTGTTCTCGACACATCATCTGGGCATAACGTTTTTCTTGTGTGGTGTCCAAGAACCATTGTGTGATTGGTCAGAAATTTGAAGTGGGCATGGTTAATGCAGAAAAGTACGTGTGACGTATGCGGCAGTGGGAGGGGCCAATGAGGACTTCCCAGGAGTTCTAAAAACACAAAGTGCTGATGTGAGGCTGATGGGAATATCGTTAATTTTGGAGATATTTGGTCATAAAGCATTAGACAAATTAAACCCTTGACATGATGATGTCACTTGATGATACCAAGGACCAAAATGTTGGACCAACCGACTGACACACTGACATTACCATCCCTGAAGCCACGCTGCTAGCATGGCTAAAAATTAAACAGATTATTTGATAGTCATTATGTGCAGCCCTGATCTGAAAGTCTGTAGCCTAAGTGTTAACAATGCTTCCATGTTCACTGACAGAGGCTGTGTCTCAATTCAGGGGCTGCAGCCTTCAAAGGCTGCGTTTGAAGACCGATTGCGTCACATCGGCGCAACCAAGGCTTACTCATTTCCAAGGCTCCTTCAAATGCAGCCTTCTTTCCCAGAATTTGGAGGATGCAATGGATGAATCCTTCGTGGCCCAGCCTATCCCAAGGTGCACTGGGAGCTGGTGATAATTGTGTTGTTTTAATTATGGCGTCTGACACACCAAATGTAAATGCTGGGTTTCAAGTCACTCGAATAGCTCGAATACAAATGTTATTAAACACAAGAAGTTTTGTTCAAATAACAGACTAAGGTACGTGATGCTAACAGGAATAGGAACGCCAGTGGGTTGGGCGAAAACAACTGGTAGTGCAACCAGGAAATCCTCCGCAGACCAGACCGTCCCGTTTCGGAGACCATTGGGTTTGGTGATGCGGTCTTCAAAGGACATGGCCAACGTAGACCGCGATGGCTGCGTCCTTCAAAGGCTGCAGCCCCTAAATTGAGACACAGCTATAGTCTCCTCCTTGGCCGCCATTTTACAAGTGTTTGTGGTCCAGCCCTTTCTGCTACGTAGGCTATCATAGAGGATGAATAGCACCCCAAGGTCCACACTTTTAGTTCCCTGTACTCATGGTGTTCTGCATTTGGCCAATCTTCTCAGTATGAATGCACATACGCACTCAAAATAATGAGTCTATGTACAGAAGGATCTGATTTGAGACACAGCATTTGATGATAACGGTTAAAACAACGTATGAACTTTAATGAGTGTGACTTAAGTTCAGTCTGTAACCTTTTTATTTGCATTACCTGGAATGACATCAACCTCTGACACAGAGCTACTGCTAAGTGAAACAAAAAGCTTTTGTACGTTGGCACACAGTAATTAGGAAATTATCAGAAAAAATAATCCACTCAGGAGCGTTCAGCCTTTCAAGTGGTTCGCTCGACGCCACTCCGGCTTGACTCAAGTGTGCCTTACTATTGTTTTGGTGCGTCTCGGCCGGTGCCAAGGAAAATAACCATTGATAAAAATATTAATCTCAAGTTTTGATTTCAACCTGAATGTGTGACAAAACTCCTCAGCTTTGTTTGAGCAAATAAAGAATCCATTGATGGCAGCTGCCAAACTAAAAGCCACCGAGCGATAAGAGCCACTCCGCGTTAACGTCAACATTCAGTTTCCTAAATGGTTTATAAAAGATAATTTCTGAGCGCAGATAATGTTTTATGTGATACATTAACTGTAGGAGATTTGATATGATAGCAGCACTCAGTGTCTGGCTTTTTGTATTTTATGGCTGAGATAAAATTATCTACCATTACAAATCACGCTCTTTATCTTTTATGGGTTTTTATAATGTGCGCTCTCTCCTTTGTGTTTGCATGTGCTTGCGTTCGTATGTTTATTTACACGTGTAGCATGTCTGTGTATGTGGCTGCTGCATTTCTGTTTGGCGAGCTGTTTCATGTGGTGCGTAATGAGATAAGGCCCACTCCATGCAGTCTGCTGTCTGGCTTTTATCTGGGCAGCAGATTAGCGCAGGTGATTTCATTCCTGTGGAGTTTGGTTAGGCGAGGGTCAGCTCGGAGCACGAGCACAGCGTCATGTGTCGACGAGAGGGAAAGAGACGGACTGTGACTGACGTGAAAAGGGGAGAAAATTAGAGGTTGCATGCACCAAAGCCCCTGTGACATCTGTGCAGTTTTGAAGCTATGATATGATTTCAAACTGTAATAATTTGGGGATGCTTTTGGTGATTGTTCATCCATCACTGTGTGTTAAAAGACAGCATTTTCTGCAACTTTTACATGTTTAGTGAGGATGTAAATTCTCAAAATTGGCCATCTGCTGGACTTCCTTTGAAAACTTGAATAGTGAAATATGTCTCTGTATTCGTACACTGATTGAGAGTTGTTACAAGCTGATATTGTGTCAGGTATTAATTCAGAAACACCTGGAGCAATGTGCAAACAAAATATTTGATGCACTCTACACTGCAATACTACTATGATTTATTCAGCGCTCCGTGGCAGGCATCCACACTGAGGCTTGTGTTGGGACCTCGGGGTGCACCATCATGATTTGAATTTGACCCCTGACTTCTCAACAAGCAGCGAATCTGTGTGTATCTCCACACGGCCAAATGCACTGTAAGGCTTGTGTGTTTTTGTGTTTTCTGCATACAGAGGGATTTATGTTGACATGGCCTCTGACAGATGACCAGTGCATCTGTCTTTTAAGTGGATTAGGACGTAGTGACACAGGTTGCATAAGACTCGTTTAACCTCAGGCGACTTTACTCTCACTGGAGAAATGACTGTTCATTAGCGGACTGATTAGCTGAGTAACTGTTTTGTTTGTGTAATCTGAGTTTTCGTCAAATCTAATCACAAATTGGAGAATGCAACTTAAAGGGATGGTTCACCTCAAAGTCAAATATACATATGCACATTTTTCCTCTTATCTGTAGTGCTTGTTTTTTTATCAGTCTAGATTGTTTTGGTGTGAGTTGCAGAGTGTTGGAGATATCAGCCGTAGAGATGTCTGCCTTCTCTCCAATATAATGGAACTAGATGGCACTCGGCTTGTGGTGCTCAAAGCGCCAAACAAATACATTTGAAAAACTCAACAGCAATGTCTCTTTCCAGAAATCATGACCTGGTTACTCAAGATAATCCACAGACCTTGTTGTGAGCAGTTTCATGTAGGAACTATTTTCTTTCTACCAAACTAAATCCACCAGCCGAATCACCACGCAGACGGAAACGTACATCTACTGCTAGTTCACCTAACACCACTGTAGCTAATGCCATTAATGTTTACATCTTGTTCAGGGTAAATAAATAAAATAATTCTATCTGACATATTTTCCCCTTATAAAGGTTTTATGGTGAACAGGCTAGCAAACATTTGCCTATTTACGAGTGTAAGTCCAATGATTGCTCTAGTTTTAGCTCTCTTTTGGTCTCCACCAACTTCTGAAATAAATAGCTGGTTCTTAAGATGTTAAATGCTGCACTAATTTGTCACTTTTTCACTGAAAACTGCCGCCCTCTGGGGCTGGAAATGACCTTGGAATACATTTGAAAAACTCAACAGCAATGTCTCTTTCCCGAAATCATGACCCGGTTACTCACAATCCACAGAGTAGTTTTCACTGTTAGTGGCGGGGTCCGCCATTCAAATTGCCTTCACTCGCACTGGTGATTCAGAGAGAATGAGGCATGCGTGTAATCCAGTGTTACTGTTATCTCAGTAGGTGCGTTTAAATCCACCTGTTTCTATACAGATTTTCAATTTGTGCATGAAAAGACATTGTGAGCAGTTTCATGTAGGAACTACTTTTTTCTATCAAACTACACCTACCGACTGTATCGCTGCGCAGAAGGAAGCGTGCATCTACTCATGGACGAGAGGCTCATGCTCGTGACAGTACGAGATGTAAACATTAATAGCATCCACCTTGGCCAAGCTGTAACGTTAGCTAGCTTAGTAGTGCTAGGTGAGCGAGCAGTAGATGTACAATTCCTTCTGTGTGGTGATATTGTTCGAGGGTGAAGTTCAGTAGAAATAGTTCCTACATGAAGCTGCTCACAACAAGGTCTGTGGATTATCTCAAGTAACCAGGTCATGATTTCTGTAAAGAGACATTGCTGTTGAGTTTTTCAAATTTATTTTTTTTGCACTTTGAGCACGACAAGCTGAGTGCCATCTAGTTCCATTATATTGGAGAGAAGACAGACATCTCTACAGCTGATATC
This sequence comes from Epinephelus moara, assembly GCF_006386435.1. Classification (NCBI taxonomy): domain Eukaryota; kingdom Metazoa; phylum Chordata; class Actinopteri; order Perciformes; family Serranidae; genus Epinephelus; species Epinephelus moara. The sequence goes on from NC_065517.1 coordinate 31,778,266, forward strand.
TCCAACACTCTGCAACTCACACCAAAACAATCCAGACTGATAAGTGGCACTGCAGGTAAGAGGAAAGATATGTAATTTTGATTTTGTGATAAACTGTCCCTTTGAAGTAGCACTTCATGTGTTAAAAATGATTTATAGAACACATTTGGTCTGCAGTCACTGCAACACCAGACATATGAAACACTACAGCAGCAACATAAAGGGAAGAAGAATATCCATTTGGACACCGGAAAGTGTAACTGCAAGTTTAAAGTTATTTTATTTTTCTTCAGTTTCCCATGCTGTGTTGTTTCTGCTGATCACTCTATATCTTGTTGCACCGTTTAACCTTTTTTTCCATGCCAAGCACTACTTACTGTGGCTCTCATTTCGAGTGCACGTGTGTGTGCTGTTAACGAAAGGCGAAAAGCATCACATTAGGCACATAGCCATAGCTGATTAGATCAGATAAAAGTACTGTAGCAGTAAGCTTGATTATAAACTCTGCATGTGTGTTTCTTTGTACGGTTGTCCATATGTTTACTCCAATCACTGTGGGAAGGTGATGACTTTTTTTTTTTGGATGTGGCATTGAATTAAAAAGTGTAGATTTTGGAGGAAATTATTCAGCTCATATGCAGCATTCTGACATTATTTGTCCAAACCAGTCGTCAGAATAAATGTTGGCATTGTATGTCTCTGAAAACCACAGATATGTTAGATTTATTAAGTAGCCAATGTTAAAACTTTACATTTCTTTATGTTTTGATTTTCAATTTTATATTGTGACAACCCTGATCTTTAACATGTGAATAGGTTTAGACACAAAAATGTGTTGGTTAGGGTTAGGAAAACATTATGTTTTGGCTTAAAATGACCAGTTTTGTCACCACAAACGTGGCCAGAGGTCCCGAAACCTTGTAAAAACGATATCCAGTTTAGTTGACACAAACACGTTTGGAGATGTTGTGGTGTCTGGCTCAAAAATACCCAGTTTTGTTGCGACAAACCTGGCTTTAAATGTCCTGAAGTCACGTTAAAAAATACCTGGTGTTGTCACCACAAACATGGCTGGAAATGTCTTTACATTTCATTAAAAAAATACCTGCTTTAGTTGCCATGAACTGGAAATGTCTTGGTGTCTTGTTAAAAAAAATACTCAGTTTTGTCGCAACAAACCTGAGAGGAAATGTCCTAATGTTTGGTTAAATATACTCGGCTTTGTTGCTGCAAACATAGCTGAAAATGTCCCGAAGTCACATTAAAAAAATACCTGGTTTTATCGCCGCAAACCCAGCTGGAAATGTCCTGATGTCTTATTAAAAAATACCCTTTTTTTTCGCCACAAATACAGCTGGAAATGTCCTGACATCCAGTACGTGGTATTGTTGACACAAACATGTTTGGAGATGTCTTGTCTTGTTGAAAAAATACCTGCTTTTGTCACAGTGAACACAGCCTAAGAAGTCCCGATGTCTTGTTAAAAATACTCAGTTTTATCGCCACAAACACGGCTAGAAATGTCCTGATGTCTTGTAAAAAAAATACCCGGTATTGTTGCCATGAAATCAACTGGAAATGCAGCAAACACCTGCTTTTGTAGCTATGAACATAGCTGGAGATATGTCCCGATGTCTTTTTAAAAATACCCAGTTTTGTCGACACAAACACGGCTGAAAATGTTCAAAAGTCATGTTAAAAAATACCTGATTTTATTGCCACAAACCTGGCTAGAAATGTCCCAATATTTAGTTAAAAATACTTTTTTTTCTCCCCACCACAAACATGACTGGAAATGTGCTGATATCTTGTTAAAAATACAGGTTTGTCGCTACAAACCCAGCTGGAAATGTCCTGAAGTCACATGAAAAAATACCTGTTTTTTGTCACAAACCCAGCTCGAAATGTCCCAATATTTGGTTAAAAATAAGTTGTTGTTTTTTACCATGAACACAGCTGTAAATGTCCTGATGTGTCATAATATGATACATATGAAACATACAAATGTAACATATCTGTGGTTTGCAGAAACGTACAATGCTAACATTTTATTCTGGTGACTGGGCTGATTTAGTATGATTTGTTTAGGTATTTAAGCTCTTTCTACCAAGCTGAGTAAAGCTACAACTAATGATTCATTATCAAGTCATCTCTTAATTACATCTTATTATATTTACAGTGAAAAATGGTCATCACATTTTCCCAGAGCCCAATGTAATGCTTGTTTTGTCCTACCGGCAGTGTAAAACCGCAAACATATTCAACTTACAGTGATATAAAACAGAAATTAGGAGCTTATTTAAAATCTAAAATCAGATTTTTTTCCATTGATAAATGCCTATAACTGACAATCAAAGTGGATAGACTTTTTTGGAACTATTAATCAACTGAACATTAGATTCATTAGAGTAAATTAATTGATTAAGATCATACAAACTGCGTGTTAGGGGCAGAATATGAGCAAAGATTTATCCTTTAATTCACACATAGTGTATAATTATTTGTCTTTTTTTTCTAAACCACAATAAAAACAAAATCTGCTGACGGTAATGTGAGAACTCACCTCCCACATTCCCACATGAACTTCTCTCAAAGAACCAAAGCTAAAACATCCTCTGTTGTCATATCCACCTGCCCCACTGAGAGGCTGCCTCCCATTGGCTCAGAGCACAGCCTATCAGCTGCCAGCTCAGCGTTCTGGGGGAAGGCCATTCAAATGTGTGTGTGTGTGGCTGTGTATTCATGAGGGCCAGCTTCCCTTGGAGACCCTTGTCACACACAGCCAGCTAGTCACAACAGTCAGGACTTCAAAGGCAGCCAGTGGCCGTAGGGGGGCTGTCGGTGAGAAGTGCGAGTGACAGGGAGACAGACGCAGGGACAATGAGACGAGCTGAGAGTGTGATCCAACACAGGAGCAGGCTGTAGATGGAGACAAAGTTTGGAGGCAGAGGAAAGAGAAAGTGACAAACAAGTGCAGTGAGAGACACAGTTTATTAAACCAGCAGAGGAGAGGAAGAAGAAAAAGACACAGACAGAAACAGACGTTCATTTTTTTTCTTCTCTTCAGAGCATGGTGGCAGAGTGCACATGGATTTAGTCGACCTCTACCTCCCAGAGTGTTTCACCTACCACTCTGACACAGAGTAAGTACTTTCACCCTGCAGAGGGACTGCAACCAGCATGAAGTGTATCTCAGAGGTGTAGCAGCAAACTGAGCCAGACTGTGTGAGATAAGATTTTCCTTCAGATGTCTGATCGGTGTGTTTATGCCTCTGAAGTGTCTGCTTGTGCTGCACAGGTATCATGATCTGTACGCTGTTGATTTGAATACTTCAGAGAGTCAGTTTGATTCATAACACATCTGTGTGTCTGAAATAAACCTTGTAAAATGACTCAGGACATTGAGAAAGTTGGTGGATGTGAATCAGGGTCCATCACAGGTGCAAATCAAATACCTTGATGATGATATTGCGACAATATTGTAGGGTTGACTATTGGTGCTTTCACCAAATTTTTACGCAATGAGCTTTCTGCTAAATAATCACAAGTAATGTGGATATAATGACTACGTGGGTAAATGGTAGAATAACTCGAACGTCACTTAATTGTAATGCAGCCTTTAATAAAGCCAGGAAAAGACGACCCTTGCGAAATCCTGATCCCCAAATCTGATACATCATCTCGTCTGGTAGCTGGGTATCCAGATAATATTGATATATTGCCCAGCCCATGCTTAGCATTGCCACTATTCCTTCCAGCTTTATGGAAAGAATTGTTGTACCTTTACTCAGATTGAGCAATATGACGATATTATATTGAGATACAACACTATATATCGTCTTCGATTCTGGATATCGTTGCATCGTGATGTGGAATAAATTGTGTTTTTTTTCCTGTCGTTTTAAAGGCTGTATTACAGCAAAATGAGGTAAATGTATCAACTTGCCAGACTGTACTATTTGTTTCAACCCTTACCTTAACCCACTCAGCCGTTATGTTCACATTATTGATGATTATTGATCAAAAATCTAATTGCAGTAACAGGATCCCTCATTTGTACTTTCTGGACTCGTCCAAATCTTAATAATTATTGGATATTTAATACATTTTCTGTGGTTTTTGGAGTCAAATTTGCCCCTTCCCCAGAGAACATGCCTCCTCCTAGACACTACACAAATGCTGTTGCCTTTGCCTCCTTCATTGCTAGATGCCTTATTCTTACTAAGTGGAAGCAGGAGGCGTCTCTCACACATGCCCAGTGGGCTGGTGATCTTATGAGTTTTCTATACGCTGGGGAAATAAGGTGTAAGCTGGGTGGTACTACAGGTGAATTCCACAGGACCATTTCTGATATATATGAAAACGCTAAAACTGTGCGATGTTTCGTAATTGATTCTCACTTGGAGCAAATTACGATGTAGATTTACTATAGACAGCTGTGACTGATGTATGAATGTACTTATGTTTATATTTGGATTTTATGTCACTATGTAAAAAAAAGACAAGGAAAATTGAATTTTTTTTTAATTGTATTAATATTTTCTGAAAAACAACAACAATAACAAAAAAAACCATTCGTCATACAGACAACTTTGTCGCATGAAAGAGGGTATTTGGTCAGAAATATTGTTATGTTAGATTTTGTCTCCCAGTCCTAACATTGATAAAGTGCTTTTGGGGAGATTTAAAAATATATCGAGATATATATCTAGCCTGAAAATACTACGATATAATTTTCAGGATGTATCGTCCAGCCCTGACTTTTGCGGTAGTTGCTCATCCACGTCTTTTTCAGAGGAATGCATACATTCCACATAAACATTTAAAATCGTCCTCTTATTTGGCATTTAATGTATCTTCTCTTGAATTTAGCCACTGTAAATATTCGCCATAGACCTGCAGTCTTCTAGAATTTCAGCATTTAATTGTACGATCATTTTCTCGATTAGTCAATTAATTGTGTCTCCTAAACTCCAAGATGACGTCTTGTTTTGTCAAATCAAGTCAGAACCTCCCATTGAAAAGTTTACAATGATATGAATTGGAGAAGATTTGAAAGTAGAGAACGTTTGGCATCATAGGCGTAGATTTCAGATATATCCTCCGCAGTATGTTGGTGAAGATTCTCAATTATCCAAGTCAAGTTTATCTTAAGTGGTATGTCGTAGGCTTTGGACTTCCTTGAGTTTCTTGAAGACGTTTCACCTCTCATCCAAGAGGACTGAACTGAAGAAGCCTCTTGGATGAGAGGTAAAACGTCTTCGAGACTCAAGGAAGTCCAAAGCCTACGATAGAGAGATATAGCAGAGGACTTTTGTTTTGACAAAATTAGACATTTTCACCATAAACTGATGCAGAAAAGGCAACAAGTGGTGCATTGAATTCATCAGGATGCTCAAAATTGCCTAGCAGAGGACCCCAAACCCCGGTTTCATATGTGTCCCTCCCAATGTAGAAACAAAACCTGATCCCTTGTTTTGCATATTTGCTTAAAAATGTCTCAAACCATCAACCAATGATCAAAAATAGTTGCTGAATCATTGTCTGTTGATTGATTAATCAATAATTGGATAGTAGGAACAGGGATTTGCATAAATAAGTGTTTTGGGAAAACTTTGATGGAAACTTCCCATAGTTTGTGGCGGTTTGTTTGCATCACTTACAGTTGTGATTGTTCAGCCTGTTTGTTTGTTGATAGTGAGGACGAGTGGGTGCAACCAGTTTGAGAACAGATCGGGTCATCCGAGGCCGGTTGGTGAAAATCTCCCTGACGCGAACAAGCCTGTGGAAAGCTGTGCGAAGCAGCTGTTTGATTACCCCGGCAACAGCTTTTTGATTGCCTTTCTTTTCTGTAATCATAAAAGAAAATCATGTTCATTATCATCACCGCTGTGCTTTTATCAGCTGTGGCATAATCACCCGCCTCTGAGAAAACATCTCATCCAGCATTGTTAAGGATTGGAAATAACATTCCCCCAGCTCAAAGAAATGAGAGGAATTGTAGGATAAAAAGGAAAGACAGCCGGGCAGAAGATGAGCGGACATGTGGACGTACAGGTCGGCTGATTGCTGGTGACAGAATCAGACAGATAATGGGAGAAAAGGCTGCAGATGATCCCCTGTATGGCACGCGATCCATGTTTCCAGAGCCTGCGGGTCCAAAGCTGCAGCCACAGGCACCTCATCTCACTGCTAACAGCCTCATCCAAACCCTGACTAAGGCTCTTACGGCTGGCTCGGGGTGCCGCTGATCCCTGCTCATCTCCTTATTAGTCAAAAAAACCCACCTCCTCTGAGACCCCACTGACCTACATAGCTGCTCCTCAGGGTTCGGGGTTAGGGCTAAAAGGTTACTTAGTTTGTTTTTGTGATATTGCAGAGAGTATCTGTCGCCTTGTGTTTTATTTCACTTCCCCTCCATTTTCTTTACATCCCTTGGTCACTTCCCTCTTATTTTTCCTCCCGTCCTTGTCTTCTTCTCACCCTCCTTCATCCGTCGGGTCATTGTCTGCATTATGACCGCGCTCATTTGAAAGTGAGTGTCGCCGTCTCTCTTTTCTTTCAACACCCCCAGGTTAATGAGCCACCGGACTGCCCCCTTTCTTTCTGTCCCTTCCCGGCTTTTTCACACTCCCTCTATCTGTCTGCCTTCTCTTGTAATTTCCTCCCCGCCTCTCTTCTTCTTCTCTCTTTCTGTCTCCCTGTCGTTTCACGCCGGATTTTTTTGGCCTTTGTTGCCACGGTGCAATTAGAGTTGTTTTGGATACTGGGACACAAAAGGCTAAGGTAGGATAACTTTGAATACCCACTGACCCACACACACACACACACACACACACACACTGATTTATCCCCGCTGTAGAAGCCGCACCAACAGTCTTTTGATGGGCTTTTATGTTGAGTTGTAGATTAGTAATCTGTCAGAGTGAATATTACATCACATCTGATCACCCCACTCTAATGCCATTTCATTATGAAGGCAAAACACCAACCCCCCCCTCCACCTCCTCCTCCCCCTCATCTTCCACCCGGTGATGCATTATAATGGGAGAGCACAAAGTATATCTCACTCTGTACCTGTCAGAGACCTGACACGCCAATATGGACGCCTGTGATGGATAGCCAATAAGTAAACCAGTGAGTCACCTTAAAAGCAAACTGAAATCTCTTCAGTGTTCTGTTTTTATAGTCCTCAAAGTGGATTGGAGAGGTGAGACATGGCAACAGGGGAGGGGGAGGAGTTACAAGGCTTGTTCATTGGATATTAAGGTAAAATTTGGGCACTTAGAGGAATTCTTCACCCTCCAAATGGCCATTTGTGTGTCAGTTACTCATCCTGTGTTACATTGGATTCGCTAAGAAAATGTTTTTTCTGCATGTTTCAAAGTTGAACGGAGAATCCAAAAACTGAGAAAGTTCTTGATTAATTGAAGTCATAGGGGTCCGCGTTTAACAACAGCAAAACTGTTTCAAAGCTTTTGTTGACAAACTCTCACACAAGTCGCCCAGTATAATCCAAGTCTCATTTATCCAGTCGTATGCTCAGTGCTTCTCAAACAGACAGCCCTTTCTCTCAGGAAACGGAATTTAAAGTGAAACTTACCTCTGCTCTCTTCAAAGCCAGACTCCATTGACAAAAACAGTAATTTTACCTTGCTGAACACAGGAGCTGCTGGTCTACCACTGCCTTGATCAGTTAGCTTGCTTGTGTTACTGTGTGACTTTGGTGTTTTAAAGGGTTAGTACGGATTCACCAAAGTCACACGACAACTCAAACAAACTACCTCATCAAGGCAGTGGTAGACCAGCAGCTCCTGTGTTCAGCAAGGTAAAATTACTGTTTTTGTCAATGGAGTCTGGCTTTGAAGAGAGAGCATTGATAAGTTTCAATTTTACTTAAGTTCCCGTGGGAAAGGCTGTCTGTTTGGGAAGCACCGAGCACACGACTGTATAAATGAGACTTGGATTATACTGCAAGTTTTTTGGATTCTTCGTTCACAAATGCAAAGTTACACAGGGTGAGTAATTGACATACAAATGGTCATTCGGAGGGGGTTAAGTATTCCTTTAAGACAAGAGTTGGGTGTTTTGGGAATATTTAAATACTAGTGCCAGCGTTATACCTGAATTTTAGTCCTAATCTCAAAACTATATATATATTTTTGGCTACCTTATCTTAAAGAATGCTTTTCTACAGATGGATCAGATTTCTCAGTTGAATGCGAAAACCCCCCAGCAATTTTTGCCACAGTCCCCACTAACTCTATGAAGCTTTTTAGTGTCCTTAGGCTAATTGCTTTGTTGATAAAGGCCCACAACTTTACTGTTTCACTGTTAGCGCTCTCATTGAGGTCATTTCCAGCCCCAGAGGGCGGATGTTTTCAGTGAAAAAGTGATAAATTATTGCAGCACTTAACAGCTAAAGAACCAGATATTTCTTTTAAAAGTCGGAGGAGACCAAAACAGAGCTAAAAGCGGAGCAAACATTGGACCTACATTCGTCAAATGATCAGGAACACAACTCCACATAAGTGCTAATGTTGCTAACATTTGCTAGCGTGTTCGCCCTAACACCTTTATAAGGGGAAAATATGTCGGATAGAACTTTATGTACCCAGAGCAAGATGTAAACATTAATGGTGTCCTTGTCCGCCGAGCTGTAACATTAGCTACAGTGGTGTTAGGTGAACTAACAGTAGATGTACTCTTCCTTCTGTGCAGTGATTCGGCTGGTGGATGTAGTGTAGTAGAAAATAGTTCTTACATGAAAATGCTCACAACAAGGTCTGTGGATTATCTTGAGTAACCGGGTCATGATTTCTGGAAAGAGACATTGCTGTTGAGTTTTCCAAATGTACTTTTTTGGCACTTTGAGCACCACAAGCTGAGTGCCATCTAGTTCCATTATATCAGAGAGAAGGCAGACATCTCTACAGCTGATATCTCCAACACTCTGCAACTCACACCAAAACAATCTAGACTGAAAAATAGCACTACAGGTAAGAAGAAACATACGTCATTTTGATTTTGGCGTGAACTGTCCCTTTAAGACAGCAGATGCTTGATTTTCTTATAGAAACGTCTACTTTGGGCTCTTGTGGAGTGTTTATTTGCTGTCAGTCTGTCTCTTACTGTGCGCCCGTGCGTCTGTCTTTGTGGGCTTGTAGAGGGGTCAATAGCGCGTGCCCATGGTTTACTCTGGAGGTGGTTAACAGCAGCCAGTCCTTTTGCCTACCAAATGACTTGTGGCCGAGCGAACTCTGATTTACATGGCAGGAAACAGACCGAGGCCGACATCCACCACACCAGGCCAAGATTAGAGTGGGAGAGACGTACGGCTGTGTGGATACTGAACGTGTGTGTGTGTGTTTCTCTACATGTGGAAGTGTGTGACACGAGTGAGACAGCAAGGGGGTCTTTTTAAAGTTGGCCTGGCGACAAAGAGTTGCATGCCTGTATGTGTCGGAGTGTTTATGAAGACACTTGCTTTAAAATGTGTCTGTAAGTGTGTGTGTGTGCGGGGGGGGAGCTGGAGCATGTTCCTGATCACGTGAATCTGAAGTGTGTGTGTAGAGAAGTGGAGGAGCCAGTCTATGGTTTTTATTTTTACATCCACGCACATGAACGCCTGACGCCACTGTGGGAGTGAGTGTATGTGTGTGTGTGTGTGTGTGTGTGTGAGCACTCATCACATGCCTGTGAGCCAAGTGTACACCTCAGCTGGTTTCAGATGCTTTTTTCTTGTCGTTGTGGTGACAGAGAGTCTGTTGTGGTCACATCTCGATCCAATAATAAAGTAATGATGCACACTTCAACATGCAGCAGTTATTTCAAGCAGTTAGAATGGAGCTATGCATAGAAAGTACATCTAAAAATATAGTTTTGAAAATGCTAAGACAAAAGACGTGTGTATTTTTTGAGCATATTGTTCTTGAAACCATTCTTCATTGCACTTTTTGTGTTTTTTGGACTGCCTTAAGTGCACAATACACCCAAAAATGAACTAGCAGTAACATTTTCTCTGTAATTGCACTGCAGAGCATTTATTTGTGTCTCATTCTCCACATCTTCTAACAGTAAAAAAGCTGTTAACTGTCGTAACAGCCTGTTAACTGTTGAAGGCCGCAGAGTGTTTGACAGGTCGAGTATGATGAGTAACTGAGAGACACAGAGAGACAATAGAGAGAGAGAGAGGAAAGATGATCATGTTTGGATTGAACATAATGGCGATAATGAAGCGGATGATTGCTGGTTTGGCAATTTCCCTACGTTTGCTTAAGCAATCTCCAACTTTAAAAACAAAGCAGTGTAATGGACGGCAGCTTTGCATATGTGGGAAATCACAAACGGCTGGTTTAGATAAGGCGGGGGATGGATGGACGCATGGATGAAGGGGCGTGGAGGTGGAGAGGTGGAGAGGTGGAGAGGTGGAGGTCTTCGAGGCTTTGGGAGACGGATGGAACAAAACAGAGTGCACTGTAGCTCTGTATGTGGTTGTGAATAGATATATGAATCCATAGATTAAAGCAGGGGTCTTTAATAAAGTGTGGATAGCCAACCTGTCTGACTAGGTTCGGATAACAAATCAGACATTTTGCTCGGGTTCGGTTCGGGTTTGGCCCACTTGTCACGCTGCTGTGTTGTGCTATGGTCTATTCAAGTGCAGGAATTTGTTATTTACGTGACAACGCCTGAACGCAACACAGGCCAATAGTTACGTTTCAGGCAGGAGGTGGTAAATATTCAGACTGAACTAAGGAAAATGGACGCTAGACAAAACTCGGGTCGGTTGGTTGTTTTCACTCAGGTGCTGTATATTCTTGCAAGCGCTATTAGCAGCACCAGAAGGAGTCAAAGTAACCTGATTTTATTTTTAAATTTTACAGATTATGTGTGTTGTGTGACACTGTCAGGATGTGGTGACAGTTTCAGCAAATATGACAGCTATTTTCTTTTAATAAAAATTACCTACCGTAGCTTTAATGCTAATGATTTTTCAAAGCTGCTTATCACATTATTACTTCCTGTGTAAATGATGCCTGACTTAATAAAACTAGCCACTCATTAATATTAATACCAAGGTGACTCTTCATATATAGCTGACCTGAGAGTCACATCCTTCACCCTCATGAATATGGATCACAATAAGGTGCATATAGGATCATATAGAGTGGTAATAAAGCTTCTCCTGTGTTTCCTCTCTCCTCTCTGTTCTCCAGACATCTGGGCAGGATGTCAGTGAGGGGCTTGGACCCCACCTGTCCCTCCACTATAAAGCGTGAGCCCTCCAGCCCCAGCCCCAGCTCTCAGGGCGATGTCAGCCCGGCTCAGCCCAGTCCTGGAAGCACTTCCTCGGACACGAACTCCAGCTACGGGCCCCCGAAAGGCCACATTCACAGCAATGGGCTGGACTCGCCAAGCCTCTATGGTCACACAGCGGGACTGGTCAACAATGGAGGAGCTAACAGGTTGGTGGATGTAACAGCAACAAGAGGCTGTTAATTAGGAAGGGCTAGTTTGAAGATATTGGGACTTTATTGTTGTCTAATTTGAGGACATTGGGACTTAATTATCATTAACAATGTTACGTTTTTTATACTTATCGGGTCCTGCTGATCCCAAATAGCTAGGAGAAATTAAAAATCCAGAATATAGTTAAAGGAGCAGTGTGTACGATTTCCGGGGATTTAGTGGCATCTAGTGGTGAGTATTGCAGATTGCAACCAGCTGAAACTTCTCCCGGTTAGAATTCCTTCAGTACTCATTGTTCAGGAGGTTTTTACCAGGAGACAAATTATCCACAGAGGTCTCTTCCTCTCAAAACAAACAGACCAGGTGATTACAACCAGTAAAAACACAGAATAAAGCAGTTACGCATTTAACAGTGTTTTTACCAACCGAGGAGCTGCTAATGACAATGGTCAGTGCAAAAATGTGAATGGCCCTATCTAGAGCCAGTGTTTGGTTTGTCCCTTCTGGGCTACTGTAGAAACATGGAGGTGTAACATGGTGGTCTCTGTGGATAATGACCCGGTGCCTTTGTAGATATAAACGGCTCATTCTAAGGTTACAAAAACTCAACGATTCTTATTTTATGGTGATTATACACTAAAGAAAGATACTTATTATATTCAATTTCTGTCAATATGTCCCCTTATTTCCAACACACTGGACATTTAAGTAGGGCATCATGTTAAAGTCTGCCAGAATAGTACTGATTCCAAATATGCTTCTCCTCTGTCACATTTTTTAGGGTATATCTGCTCAAAATCAGGAGCTCAGTTTACATTCACATCCAGAAGCTGACAACCTCTAAACAGTTGTGTGTTAGGCATTTGTTTAACATGTGTTTGAAAAGGGTGGGGGGATATTTCCCCTCTGTTCCCAATGGAAATCTCACATTATACTGTCCTTTATTTTGTGTGTTTTGCCTCACGGACGTTAAATGGAAGCACCATTGCTATCTGATCACATTCCTCTTAATTTGTCTCCTTCACTTCCTCCCTTCCTCTCTTCCTCTCCACTTCTTTCCAGGAGGTTTGTGGAGGAAGAAAGCCAAGTGAAGTGTGAATTCATGCTGGGCTCGGTGGCCAAGCGTGTGTGTCTGGTGTGCGGTGATGTTGCCTCGGGCTACCACTACGGTGTGGCCTCCTGTGAAGCCTGCAAGGCCTTCTTCAAGAGGACCATCCAGGGTAAGAGACAGACAAAACACACACACACAACACACGTAGGCGCAGGTTTCATGCTCAGTTTTATACTTAGTAACAGAATTTATTGTGCGTGGCTTGCTGCATCATATAAACCTGTTTTACTAGCAACATTGTGCAGATGCAGTCGTTTGTTTTGGTATAAACAAACCCCGAAAGGGGTGCACACGAAACTGCAGAAAGGCTTTAAATAAAGACCTGTTTGCAAACAGCTGATATGCGGTTGAACTTACAGCGTGTCATGTGTATAGTCAACATGTTTGAGTTTAGGCTTTAAAGCTCTAGATAACATATGGTGCTGCTGAATGTGTGTGTGTGTGTGTGTGCGCTTCACCCCTGAAAGCCGTTAGTGGTGAGAGGCAGCGGCAGGCAGTTTGGGTGTTTTAAAAGGATTGTCCTGTGCTCTGTGGGCTCCGGGCCCAGGTCGAGGACCCGGCAGGCTGCGATGTGTTTAGGCCTCTAGAAGTTGGCTAGATGGATTCAAAGGGCAAACAGGATGAACGGCTGTCAGATCAGCCAGGGAGATCTGATGTCTGGCTCATCAGATACTTCCTGTTTCTGATCGAGGGTGGCAGCTGAGAGCTCCTGCAACTGGCTGGACGCCATCGGGCTTAACGCGCACTTTTGGCTGCCATGGCTATTACTCTCAATTAGGTGTTAGGAACATGTGTTTTTGTGTGTGTGATTGCACTGATTGTGAGTTAAAGTCAAAATGTCATGATGAAAATAAGATTTAATGTTTAGTGTCCATAATTTAAAGGTTCACTGAACTGAATTCACACATAGGCATCAGTTGACTCATCATGAGGAGTATTTCACAGCCTGTTGTATTATGTCCTCTGTAGCTTGGAGGGAGCTTTGTCAAGCCTGAGAAACCAATCCTGATGATGTCATAGTGATGTCATCACGGTCAGTTTCTGCTTGAGGTTACAGATTAATGAAAGAAAGCGTGGGGCACAAAAACAAGAGGTGTGGAGTTTAGAGGGTTTGAATACTTTCCAGGCAGGAACAGTCTAATGAAAGACCCTTTCCAGTTGCATCATGGGAGGTGTAGGATCCTGTGTTTTGAGGGCATGACTCACACAAGAAAGTAATAGCCTTTTTCAACCAGAATTAGCACGTATATGACGTTTTTTTAAACTCAGGAAAACCTGCTAAAAAATAGGCAATAGACTCCTTTCTCATTTCCAGTGAATGAGTTTGCCTTTCTGTTTTTTCCCCCTGGTGTCTCACCTTTGACTTCATGAACACACTGTTAAACAGGGTTAGTAAACAGTAGAAAGCAGCATGGAGGCCGAGGAAAACGTTTTTATTTATTCAGTCTCTCTTTCAATCTCGATGCCAGCTAATTTGGAATGATGTTTGAGTGCTGCTTGGATGAAGACAGATGGAATTTATGGCTGTGGTGTCAAAGAGTTGCAGGAGTTACAGATGGTTGTGTCGAAATAAAGTGCCAAAAATGAGTGAATCCAACTGGATGTCATGTTTCCATCACTGCAAATTGGAGTTGGAGCCAATAAACTATTAGGCCTCTTTACTACTGGAGAAAAATCCCCCACTAAGGGTTCATTTATGCTCAATGTTAGATATGGAGACGGACAGAGCCTTTTGTCTCTTTTTTGTCTTTTGTCTGTTTTACGGGCGAAACGGAGCAGTGCCACCTGAGATCATGGAGGCAGTGTAGTGTAGTTCAAGGGAGATACAACTGTAGGAGATGTTGAAGAAATATAAATAATGGTGGAAGGAAACTAATTGGTAATTTAGTGAAAAGAATTCTTCATCAACATGTCAGATGTACGTAATGGCTGCACAGACCACTGCGCCTACACCGCTGCCTCTGTTTAAAGGTACAAAATTATGACTTCTTCCACTGTTGCCTCATTTGGTTTTCTGCAAACTAGTGCCATCTATTGGCTGTGTATATGCCAACATAAAAGACGTGTCAAAGTATGAGGGCTGTCCGATCGACAGTGATGGGAATACGACACCTGGGTGGACATGCTAATTTTAGCCCCTTTTCTGCCGCTATATAATGATGCACTGCCACAAACTTCTGTCCACCTCCGTCCAAGCAGCGCTAGAACAACACCCAAAATTAAGTTTCTCCCGTGGGAAAGGGGGCCTAAAAGTCAGGATATCTCGGCTTCTACTTCAATTTTGACCATTCTTTTTTTAAATCTGATTCTCGTAATACCCCCAGCACTATGCAGTATATACAACACTAATTCTCTGAAGTATCCAGGGGCGTAAATCTAGACAGTGCAGGCAGTGTGGTTGCATTGGGGCCCTTGAGGTGGGCAGCCCATAGAGAGAGTGGGCTCTCCAATAGTCAGTACGTTTACATGACACTTGAAAAAAACGAATTATTGCCTTAATCCGACTATAACTGGACAACTGAAGTGCATGTAAACGCGTTACTCCGACTAATATCGGAGTTCTCCAACTCCGATTAAGACACCCAGATAATGCGATTGGAATTCGATTTTCTCCAGCATGTATACGCCGTAATCGGAGTTAAACTAGACAATGCATGTGCGCATGCTCCACACCCCCCCGCGCTGGCGTATGACCCCGGAACAGACAAGACATGCTATTGTTGTAGCCCTCCAACAGCATACGGCGTTCTTGTCTGCCTCTCGAAATCACCATGACCACGAGGGATAGCATGCACCTTATCTGCACAATCAGTAACGCGTACATTACGTACGAGATGAACAAAGCTGTACGGTTATCCATCTTGCTGTTGTTCGAAAATGCCGGTCTGCCGCCTGACTCCAGTTGTTTATTATTAAGTGACGTAATAGGTCAACCGGAAAGGGGGCCGTATTAACCCGCTGAAACGACGCATATCGCCACCTAGTGTTGAGGAGGAAGACACGTTCCCGTCAGTAATTCGATTTTCTCAGTTGCTTGTAAACTGGGACAAGGACCGAAGTCCGATTAGATGCCAAAATCGAATTTTGAGCATAGCTCGATTAAGCTGTGCATGTAAACGTACTGAGTGTGTTAGGTGGAGAATGGGCCCTTATGAGTGATTGCCACCTTGAAATATGCCGGGGTTCAAAGAAGAACTCTCATTAGATTAAAACCAGTGCCATTTGCTATATATGCCCTTAAAAAGGCAAACTATGTATGTTGATGTTATCCAATGTCAAGTCTATTATGTGATGAGATGATATGTGCACATTAGTCAACATTTGACATGATGTATGTGACAAACTGTGAATCTCAGTAAGAGAATTTTGTCAGATTTCAATAAAAAGATGAACAGTAATGTTGAATTAATGTTCCAATGCAATTTTAAAAATATTTGTCTCTTATCTCCTCCAGGTAACATTGAATACAGCTGCCCAGCGTCCAATGAATGTGAAATCACCAAGAGGAGAAGGAAATCCTGCCAGGCCTGTCGATTCGTGAAATGTCTGTCTGTGGGCATGTTGAGAGAAGGTCAGCCATACACCAAAAATCACTCTCAGACTCGGGTCAAAACATTGTTGGAGCTGCTTTTTCAGGGATTGATCGGCTGCTGGTCTTGGCAGAGGTTCAAACCTCGTCCTTCAGACGGTTGAGACAGAGAAAAAGCACCCGGAGAGCGAAGGCGAACTCAAGTCTGACTGCAGTTTCTGTGTCCTGCATTCCTGGAAACAATACCCTGATTACCAGCTGAGGTTCTTTAAATGTCTCACCTGAGAAACTGGCGACAGCACGTACTGTAGTTCTGTAGACTCCAGTGAAACCTAAAACTTCTGACAGTTAAACTTCAGCCCCTCCGTGCCAGCCTTGATGCGTGTGTGTGGGTCTGTGTATGTGCTGTAAACACAGGGTTGAACAATGCAGAGCCGCGTCTTAGAGAAGGAGGAGAGGGTTTCTAACTGTTCAATTGTGTCGTTACTTCAGCAGTGTTCCTCTGAAATAGTTTCTGGAAATCCGCCAGTGTGTGTGTGTGTGTAAGTGTGTGTGTAAGAGTGTGTGTGCAGCAGCTAGGGAGATAATGGAGCGAGTTGTTGCTAGGGGCTCCTGGGACGAGACTTTCCAAAAATTTAAATGCAGGGAAAGTTTGAGATACATTTTTACAAGTGGGGAATTTAATGAGGATGGGACAAGTTTCCTCACAAACCCAGACAATTGCTTTATGTACAGTCAAGTTTTTTTAATTCATTATCTCTGGATAGACACAGTGGTGCCTTACAGTATATTTATGCTCATGTACAGACAAAATTAAGGTGGAATAAATGTAAAATAGGCCAAATAGTTTTGTGACAAGCTTCATATTCCAATATCTTTTCAACAGATGCCCTCAAACTTCATTACACATGCTTTAAAATATGGCCCGAGTGGTGACATACTGTATACATACCACACAGGGAGTCTGTGGCAGCGGTCAGGTGCTCCTTTAGTCTGGCTGTGTGCCTGTCTGCTGACATATTGTTGTCCAGATTTAGAAGTGACTCAAAAAGGAAAACATTAGCGACCTCCTACTGTACCGGCCACTTGCTGCACGCTGTGTAGGACCCAGAGATGATAATAAAGAGGGGAGAGGAGATAAAACGTGTGTGTGTTAGTCTGTGGTGGGTGCAATTATAGGATGAAGGGATAGTAAATGTAAAGATGAGGCGTGTAATTGTGTGAGTTCAAGTACGAGTGGAAAAGGAGCTGTGTAGGAGCTGAGAGAGCGGACCGAGAGACCGAGGCAGACTGAACTGGTCAGCTCTGTAGGCCTGTGAGCTCATCAGCTCGCTCACGATCTGCACTGCCAGTCCACTACCTGCAAGGGGAGGAGGAAACACAAGCAGGCGAAGCAGAGCAGAGACACAGGAGGGGTCGTCACAACACAGTTTATTTAGAGAACTTATCTGTACCCTCGACTCCTGTTTTCATTAATGTAAACTGTGCGTCTTTTGTGGAACAGTTTATACTCTGACAGAGGAGGTAAATTGAAGCACGAAAATCCACGGTAGCTTCCTCCATTTTGGACTCTACAGCTCACAGCCCCTCACAGGACGCCGCTGTAACGACGGCTTGCTAATGTTTAACTGCGTGAATTTGCATTTCATAGTTCTTAAAGTCAAACTTGAGATTAATCAGCCCGGTCACCAGGAGAAAATGTTGGCATCATGAGTTTTCTGTAAACTGAAAATACGTTACAT
Organism: Epinephelus moara; assembly: GCF_006386435.1. Taxonomy (NCBI): domain Eukaryota; kingdom Metazoa; phylum Chordata; class Actinopteri; order Perciformes; family Serranidae; genus Epinephelus; species Epinephelus moara. The sequence continues at coordinate 31,796,099 of NC_065517.1, forward strand.
TTGTACGTTTCATACATATAATATCAACGTCTCTGAAGTGACGTAGCATATGAGCTGATCTCTTGAGGAGAGACAGCTACCAAACTGTGGAGACCACTACAGATTACTGTTCGAGACCAACAAACAACAACACAGGATCAACAGGAAGGCAATCCAGGCACAAAACCTACAGCACAGATATTGCCACACCACAATGTATGTTTTGAAAGCCCTGATGAAGACCTGCAGTGGTCGAAACATGTTGGCTCTTTTATTGATTTAGCCACTACAATTAAGGCTTTATAATATTTCCTTCCTCGTTTTTTCTACTTTTTCGGAGTGCCTGGGATGCCTTCCTGTCGATCCTATTGCTTCCTGTTCTCCACAAACACCCGGCACAAGATTTTGATCTACGTTTGTATATACAGAGCAACAAACAACTCGTTGCTGCGTTTCCAGCTGCGTTTGTGCCACTAAATGTGGGAGTCTTGAGCCAAAACACGATCTTTTCCTATTCATAACCAGGTGGTTTTTATGCCTCTACGCCAGTGATAGCCGTAGCTGGAGGCATTTTGTTTTTGGGTTGTCCATCTGTCTCATTCTCGTGAACGCGATATCTCAAGAACGCCTGAAGGGGATTTCTTCAAATTTGGCACAAACGTCCACACGGGCTCAACAATGATAGATAGATAGATAGATAGATAGATAGATAGATAGATAGAAGACAAAAACAGATCACAATGAAATATATGAGAATATAGAAATATAAAATATATACAAAAATAAGTAGTACTAAAATTTTGAATATACAAGAGAAATATACAGGAATAATATAAAAATAATATCACAATTGTAAAAAAAAAAGAAGCTCAATTATATACACAACACAGTGAGAAATGAGGTGGAGGTTGTAAAAAAAATGTGCAAATAGCCACCAAGTGTGCAATGAACTGATTAGATTTTGGCGGTCAAAGGTCAAGGTTACTGTGACCTTACAAGACATGTTTTTGGCTCTAACTCAAGAATTCATACTCTGATTATGAGAAATGTCAAATGGGATAAAATGATGACATTTTATATCCAAAAGGTCAAAATTCACCTGTGACATCGTAATGCTCTGCAAAAACACTTTTCAGGCCATGACTCAATGTCATATCTCAGGAACAAACAGAGAGTCATTTGGTCAGATACTGAATTGGTGACACTCATCTTGGGTGTCCACTTTGAAACCGTGCTTCTGTGGGAAACTGTCGAGAGGAAACTTGACCGGTGCGTGGAAACCTATAACTGCAGGGTAGTAATTCTAGTTGTGCCTAAACATGTTAACCAAGGCGTTGTTGAAACATAAAGAAACATAGAGATTTAACGTAGCCTGTTCACAATGTAATATTACACAAATGTAACCTAACTATGGCTGATTTATTCCAGCTATTGGGTTAAATTAATTGATTTTAATGAAAAATAGTGTCATTTTGAATGCAGCTATGACCAGGCCTTTATACAAAGCTTCATGTTAGCCACACATATTTGGAAGAGAAAAGAAAGTGAACCATAAAATTACAATCCAAACATTTTATATGGACACAGCACATCTAGATGTGCATATACACATAATTTTAGGTGCATCACTTTTGGTTTTTACCTCTAAATGAAGTCAGAATGTGGCTAAATTGTTGACTATTTTACGACCTGTGTGATCAACTGACAACTTTTTTGCACTGTTGGAGTTTGTTGTAGCGATGTCGCCATATTCCCTGATCTCAGCACTCAGTGTCACTGATATAATGTGATAGTAATGGCGGCCAAAACCATGATAATAAGATCCCACTTGTAATAAACTGGAATGATCCTTTAATCCCACCTACTCATCTCCAAACAGCAGCGTCTGTTTATTGCTGCCGTGTGTGTTCCTAAATGTGTGTGTGAGTTATGGATACACAGAGTTATAGCATCTTTACACGCGTATCACTTTGTGTATATGAGTTTGTTTTGTCAGCCTGCACTCACATTTATGAACACACCTCTGTGTGTTTTTGTGACAGAGTGTGTGTGTCTGCCATTTTTCTAAATTAGCTGCTTTTAATAGGGTAGGGGCATCAACAGCATCCCAGTCCGCCTCTCAACCCCCCGTCTCCTCTCACCAACCCCCCCTCCTGCTTTCCCTCCCCCCTCGTAAATTCCTCCAGATGCCTTGTGGGATTCCTGGACCTCCGTGAAATGCGAACTGCCCCTCGTAACTCCCGTCGTAAGCGCCCTCGTAACGCGCTTCATCGTGTCTCGTAATGCCCCTCTTCCCCGGAGAGGCCGCAGTAAAGGCTGAGACAGAGGAGCTGTGAGGTTTAATGGGGAGAGTCAGAGCCGTATTAAATACATGGCTAAAAGACATATAGACCCCGGGCAGGATTTGATTAAGCCCTGTTTAGTGCTCTATACTGTGGTCGCTGTCGCCTCACAGGGCAGTAAAAACATGTATGTTTGCAAAATGTGCGCAATATTTTAAAAATGCAGTTTATCATCCAGATGTGGGGGAGAGCGGGGCTGGTTGTCACACTTTTTAACTTTTATTTGAATCCCTCAAAAACGGTATCTCTAATAGATTCTCTTTCAATGTGTAATGGAGGCCTAAAGGAATCGAGTGACCTTATTGTCCTTACGCTTATTCTGTTTTAAAGATATGGACTGTCAAATATGATATGTGCACTGAGAATACCCATCCCCATTGTGGGGTTGGTTGTCCCAGTGTTATTTTAAAGGGAAAAAACAAAACATGTTTCATATTTTTTAATTTTGAACAATTATTCAGATATTTTGTATCAATCTATCAATTTTATTTATAAAGCCCAATATCACAAATCACAATTTGCCTCACAGGGCTTTACAGCATACGACATCCCTCTGTCCTTTGGACCCTCACAGTGGATAAGGAAAAACTCCCCAAAAAAAACCCTGTCCTTTTATTCTCTTGTTAAAGAGCAAGATGGCTTTGAAACAGCTAATAATTATAATCATTATGATCAATCCCAAAGAGAACATTTAATTTTTCTCGGAGCAACGAGCTGAATTCTGAACAAAAGTAAAAGTCTCGAAGCACAAGAGACATTTCTCTTTTTTTTAAGATTATTTTTTGCCATTTTTGCCTTTATTAGACAGGAAAGTCTAGCGTGGCATGGGGAAAGAGAGAGTGGGGGGGGGGGGGGCATGCAACAAAGAGCCAGAGTTGGAATCAAACTTGCAGCTGCTGCGTTAAGGACACAGCCTTTGTACATGGGACGCCTGCTCTACTAAGTGAACTAGAAGGCGCCCCACAAGAGACATCTCTAAATACTCTATGGGTTGACCAGGCTGTGCAGACAAACTGCACATAGGAAAATTGAAGCAGCTCATGCATCAAGAAAACAATCATTACTATTGGTGCACTTTTCAGCCTTATTTAACAAAACAAAGAACAACCAACCCAGAACAGGATTTGACGAGCATCCTCAACTGTGACTTTTTGCTAGCGACTAAGCTAATAACCACATGTTGTGGCTAGTGTTGGGCAGTAACGCGTTACACTAATAATATTACTTTTTCGTCACTTATGTCACTTATATATTAGTGTCACTTATTACTAATAAAATTTCAGTAATAATATTATAGTTACCCCAAAATCAAACAACTTGTTACAACTTTACTTGACTTGAAATACAACTATCACATCGGCGGACTCATTTATGTAATCGTTGCTCTGTGCAGGCACGTCACAAAACAGCAAGCTAGTTTGGAAGATTTAAAACTTACCTTAGCGGCTGGAAGTATTCCCATTACTTTGACTTTGAACACTGTTGCTGCAGGTAGTTGGACTAAAACTCTTTCCGCTGCGAAAAACACATCCTCAAACCTTTGGTCTGAAACAACTCGGCTACTACGACCGACAGCACAACAACTTAAAGCTCCAGGAAATACACCCCACCCAAAGGTGAGCTCTTCTAAGCCATGGAGGTCGACTGTAGCCCTGCACTGGCTGAACAACCAAAACTGGAGATAGGTCTGGCTACGCAAGACTAGCTCTCCCTTCATACTGTTTAATGGTAGTAATTATTTTATTATAAACTCATCGGCGTCATATGTCTCAAGATCTCAAGATCCTGCCCAGCAGGAATTCACATCTAATTGCGTCTTTACATTGACTTTATATGAAATTCGCTTGCGCGCATTGTTCTTGCGCCCGCTGTGAATGCAACAACACCCCTGAAATGACCCTGTAGGTGACCTCAAACCTCAAAACCAAAGGCAGTGAAATTTCAGTACCTACATTTCTTTACAGCGCCCTCTAGGTAGCGAGATCTAATGAATATGACAACCAACCCCGTTCTCCACTAAATGTGTGGTCCTGTATTTTAATGTATGCTCCAAAGAGAAATGGTCAGTGGTGCAGCGATACGTCAGTAAAGTACCGTCCTTTGTCTCGTTATCTCATCCCCACTTCCTGCCGCCTGACGTTACTTGGTCTCAGGTGTGTTAATCACGCTGTGCTAATCTGTATTCTGAGAAAAGCATCAGAACAGAACACAGAGACTATGTGTGTGCTTTTCACTGCCAACTTTCCAAATCCTTTTCATCTGAGAGGCAGTGTGCAGGGAATGTAACGCCACAGCGGTGTTGTGTACATTTGTCACAATATCTCAGCAGATTGTTTATACTGAACACATGCTGGTGGAGGCAGCCGTGATGGAGGCAGTGGGTGGTGGACGGGGGGGGCACGGTAACCAGGATCAGTCCGGATCAGCGGCTGGATGTCCGTGTTCCTGATCCTGCTGCACCATGTGCGTTTTGGGAACCTGTAAAGCCTCCCATGTGAAGATCCAGACGCTCTCAAAAGAAGGCTGAGTGATGAAAGCAGCAAAAAATAGATCAATGTCTGAGTAGTCGGTGTTTATCGAACTCTGATGGGCTGTACAGAAGAACAGGGAGGAGGTGTGTGTGTCTGTTATCCACCAAAGCTATTCTTGGCCTTTTGGTTGTCAGCACATTCCACTGTGAAGAGTTACACTTAGCTCTGATGTGTGTGTTGGAATAACTGTCAGATCTGAGCGCACACAATTAAACCCGTATAAAACATACTTTACTTACATATCAAGTGACCAAAGTCGCTTCATTTAGTCCAGTGTTTGCCAGCAGTTTGTGTTTAATCTGATGCACAAGTGAGCACCCTCATCCCTCATCTCACACCTCGGAGAGGCACCTGCCAACAGCCCGGGATAATCCACACTTACTGTTTGCCCCTCATGACATCACCACGGGGTCAGGGGGCACTGAGTTTGCCCGACCAATCTCTTCTCTAATACCCCACTCATCTTCCTGAGTGCAAGCTCTTCACTTCTTCCTTTGAGCCCCAAAACTGCCAACTCACATCTCACCGTCATCGGACCAAAAGTAGTCTCCGTAGCCAGTCCTTTCTCGCCCCGTGCCAGCGCTGGGGAAAGATCTGTCTGAACCCATCAGAATTCTGCACTATCGTCTTTGGCGGCACCTTTGCAAAGAAGTCTTGGGAAGGAACTTATTTTGATGGAGTATTTGCACATGGGGACCCCTAAAATAACTGCTTCAGAATCATTTAGATGGTCCCCTGACTTGTCACAGACCATTTCAATCCTGACAACAGCAGTATTCTAAGACCCTGATGACACAGAAAGCATTTAAGCAGCTGAAGTCGACTTTTTGTAATTGTTTTCAATGAGAATGAAGCTTTTTGTTGGCTTTTTTTAGGTGCCTAGCATTTTCTCGAGTTGAAATGAAAGCGCCCCACACCATCTCCGCTTTTTTCCTATTGTCCAATCGAATGATTTGAGAGGCGGGGCTTCTGTGGTGGTCACGACAGCAAGTTTACAGTTGGTAAACAATGGAGGAGAGACTGGTGGTAGCGGTTGCTGGATACCCAGAGCTAGACGGCCCGACGATAGACAGCAGGTTGTCAAACTGCCCCTGAGTCATCCTAAAATATGCCTGGAAACAGCCATCATGGATGCGAAGCCCTTGGACCAACTGGTGGTACTCCCCGTGATCCACCCTCTTTTATAGGGTCTCATGTACCCACACAGATCTCTGTTTATCTGCTGACAGCCTCTCACCCTCAACCAGAGCTACAGCAAGTACCCTCTGCCTCAACATTTTAGGAACCAACTACTGATTACTGTGAAAAGAAATTGCATGGTTGCCTGGCAACAATAAAAACACATAGCAAGCATTTTTTATTAGTAGCATACAATTAAAACAAAAACAACGGTGCAGTGCGCCTCGCATGTGATCAGGGCCTAAATTCGCTTCTTTTTCCTGTTGCAATGTTTTGCAGTGTAGTTGAATGACATGAGCTGACAGGAGGTAAACATGGACCCACGCTGTTGTCTGGCAATACAGTTCCAGTGAACTGATCTACAGGGAGAATGGTGGCTATTAAATTCCCACTCTGTGCCCCATACCTGTTCCTGCACCATGCAACTGTGGTGATCATGAGGGAATTTCTCCAAATTTGGCACAAACATTCACTTGAAGTTGACGATGAAGTGGTTTGATTTATATAGTCAAGGGTCAAAGGTCAAGGTCACTGTGACCTTGTCTGTCTCATTTTGGTGAGTGTGATATCTCAAGAACAGCTTGAGGGAATTTCTTCAAATTTGGCACAAATGTTCACTTGGACTCAACAATGAACAGATTGGATTTTGGTGGTCAAAGGTCAAGATCAGTGTGACCTCACAAAACATGTTTTTGGCCATAACTCAAGAATTAATACAGTAATTATAACAAAACTTCACCCAAATGTCTAACAGGATAAAATAATGAAGTGATGTCATTTTATATCCAAAAGGTCAAAGGTCACCCTCACTGTGACATCATAATATTTTGCATAAAATATATTTCTGGCCATTATTCAACGTTATATCATCCCAAAACTGAGCTGACTGTATAGATCTTCTGTGTGTGAAGGATCTGCGTTTTCACACACATGGACATAAACTGTAATGAAACTTGACTGGTGGGCGAAGGCATACAACCATGGGGTGGTAGTTCTAATTACTAAACTTTTTGGACTGCCTTAGACCATACAAATAACATATATGGATTTTGAAAATTGAAGTAGTTTGCCTTTAAGATTTCTTAAGTATTTATGACTTATCAAGAGTTTAATAGGTGTGGTTTGATTGACAGAGGTCTCAAAACATTAGCAAACAACTGTCTTCAGATTTTGATTCAAATATTGTTAAACCCTGATTGGTGCAGGGAAATACATGGCACCACCTTTTGCAAAGTCCTACCCACCTCATACCAGTGAGAGGAGCTTAGAGGAAAAATGAAATACAGAAATCTCTAATGTAAAATAGGTCTATATTTACAGGATTTTTTGTCTTCATGTCCGATAAATAGGCTTACATACAGCACTGTAATAGGACCTGTAAGGATGTGGGCCAGTGGGGATTCTGCAAGCATCTATCTGTCAAAATTGTCCACCTTTAAATATGACAGTAACCAGTCATGCAGCATCTGAGCATGGTATTTCATAGTGGTCTTGTGGAAGAGTCCGTTGGCTCACAGCAAAGGTCACAGGCCACGTTCTCACACCACCGCTTCGTTACGAGTGTCCTCCTCTTTCCATCTTTCCTCTCTGTGTTCACGGCCCATTAACTAATAAAGCAGAAATTCTATAAAAATGTTGTTATGGTAATAGCTTAACTATAAAATGACACACAAAATAGCTTTACAAACCAATGATGCAAAAAACTAAGAACCCTTCAACCCTACAACACATTTACACGCCTGATTAAGAGGACATTATGTTATTTAACGTGGATGTTCATGTATGCGCTCCATAAATATCTGCATAGGTAAGAGTGAGCGCAGGAGGCAGCAGGCTCAAAGGGATGAAGTGTCACTGAGAGGTGTCAAGTGGGCAAATAATACCCTCAGAGTGCCATTATAGATCTATTCAGGGTCACTATGGCCGTTTACACTGTGTAGATCAGGAAACCCAACACCACTACTGAAGGCTGCCTGAGTCACGTTCACACTCGCTGGACACATTTTCTTTAGAGATACACCTGGTGACTGTTACTCTCTGTACTGACTGCTACCCCCTGCACACACACACACACACACACTCTTAAATCCCCATCGCCGTGGCGACGAGGCCACCACAATGCTCGTTAAGATGAGCAGTTGTCATCGGCTGCTCTGAAGTTCCTGGGTGTCGTGTTACAGGATGCATGCTGCTGTGCAGGCGTTAGACGCGTCCCGTTCATGTCTCCTAGGAGGCGTTAAGACGTGGGAGTTGATGATTGGGCGACATTGTGATGGTTAACTGATCACCTGTTTGAACTAGGGCGGTGATCAACCACAGAAAATCTTGGTCGACGGAAATTCTAACTATTCTGTTGATGTTTCCAAAATTTCCAAATTTAAAAATTGTTGTTGCCATTAGTCATTTAGACACTTAAACATGAGAAAATAGGGTCCAGATTGAAAAACATCAAAGTCTGCCTTCATGGAGTGTATACTAAGAGTGTGCCAGCAGTTTGTGTTAAACTACATCGTTACAACATTAATGTCGTGGTGTTTGTGTTGTTGTAGGTGTGCGTCTGGACCGGGTTCGAGGCGGCAGACAGAAGTACAAGAGGAGAATAGACGCTGAGAACAGCCCGTATCTGCACCCACAGAACGCCTTGCCCCAGAAAAAAACATGTAAGTGTACAAACTATTAACTGTGGTGGATGAATGTGACTATTGTACATAATGGTTGTTTGTTGTTGATATGAGAGGATCTGTTTTTATTTGTGGTCTGAGAGTTCAGAACAGTCAAATCATGCTCTCTGTGATGTTGTCTGCTGTAACACTTCATCATCTTTATAGCTTGTATTTGCTAATGAGTCGACATTAATCAACGCCAGCTGTAGTTTTGAAGTGAGAAGTAGGAAGAAGCTTTGAATGGCTGCAATGAACTACACTGCCATCCTGTGAAAACCATGTATCTCCAAAACCTCAACTTTTGATGAGCTAAAAAAAAAAGACCCATCTCTAGCTTTTTTTACATAATACCATGCAGTTTTTCAGATATTCCTGAGTGGTTTCAATGGCTTTATGGGTTTTCTCAACCCATAGAGGAACACTTTAACCCCTTTGCTTTAAAATCACTGAATTTGGAGGTATATGGTTTTCACAAGACAGCACTGCAGGGGTCACAAAAGTCAGGGGAGGGAGGTAATATGCTCAGATTAAAATCAAAAATTTGCAAGAGCAAAGGAAAAAACAAGAGAAAAAAATCAAAAATATTTGAGAAAAAAAAAACTTGGATATTGTCTGAGATTATTTGAGATTTGTCATAAATTTACTAGACAAAACTCACAAATTTCCAATAATATTCTCTGAAATTAAAGGCATAAATTTCCAAGAAAAAAAATCACAAATTTACAAGAAAGAAAAAAGACTGTTATTGTCTGAGTTTAAAGTCATAAATTTACATGAAAAACTTCAGATATCCTTTAAGATTAAAGTCGTAAATTTACAAAAATAATTTACTGGAAAAAACTTTGATTATAGAAATAAATAGAAGAAATAAATCTCATAAATTTACTAGAAAAAACTCACATTTTCTCTGAGATTTTAGTTGTAAATTTACAAGAAAAATGTCACAAATTTATGAGAGTTTCTTTTAAATCAAACACGTATATATAAACAAGGAAAAACTGATGAATTTAATAGAAGAAAACTCTGATATTGTCTCAGATTAAATTCATGAATTTGCTCTAAAAAACCCTCACAAATTTATGAGAAAAAACATATTTTTTTTTCTGAAATTTAAGTCGTAAATGTACAAGAAAAAACTTGAAATTAATTCAAATTAATTCCCTTAAATTGTTAAGTCAAAAATTGCAGAGAAATGGATTGGATGAGGAAACAACATCAACCTCTGGCCATCTGCCTCAGCCAGCGTAGGCGGTGTGATGAGGCTGATCCAACCTTACAAAGAGAAGCAAAGTGTTTCCTTAATAAAATACCTCCACTATTTTTTCCAATTTTTTCTCATAAATTTGTGACTTTAATCTCAAAGTCTGTGATTGTTTCTGATGGTGCTTCTTTACATGTGCTTTTGTGTAACGGCCTAAATTACCTGGTCATATGATAAATAATGATTAAATAGAGGTGGTTATGATATTAAAAATCTAATTTCACTCTCTCCATCTTTCTCAGTCATTGTTGGTGGCGCGATAGAGAACAAGGTGGTGTCTCTGCTGCTGGTGGCCGAGCCAGAGGGCATCTTCGCCATGCCGGACCCCACCGTACCCGAGAGCGACATCAAGGCTCTGACCACGCTGTGTGACCTGGCTGATCGAGAGCTGGTGGTCAACATCGGCTGGGCCAAACACATCCCAGGTACGATCGCTCAGTCAGTCAGTGGAGTCGGGCAGTTGGTCGCTCACACACTCCACCACACACACACACACACACACACACACACACACACACACACTAGCTCACATTAAGTCTATAATCAGATCAGAGGAGGAGATTGTTGTGACTTGTGGTTGCCAAGATGCCCAGAGGAGAGGGGGCATGTTGGCGCGGCTGTGTGTTATCTGTCAGTCATCCTCAGTGTGTGTGTGTGACTGTGACTGTGACTGTGTGTGTGTGGCATGCCCTTGCTGACCAATGTGGGTTCTTAGTATATCAACCAGATGACCAGTGGCCACCTGGAAGTTTTAATTCATTTCCTGGGCCACAGCCGTCTCTGAATTACGGAAATCCTCCTGACACTTGGAACACAATTAGCTTCTCCTCTGACACAGGAACAGCAGAAGGGATGTTCTGAGTTTTTTTTTCCTTTGGATGAGATGGTGGAAAGGAGAGGGGAAGTGCATTCTGACAGCTTAGTGGGATTAAAACGCTGGTATGCAGCTATGTTGGCGGTCGTAATCGTATGCGGTGGCAACAGAGGTTTGCAGGTCTGCTTTCGATACTTTGTTTTGGAGACTCACAAATCACACACACACACACACACACACACAAATGGAAAGCAGCACGTGCACTTATTCAGAAGCTCTATTTCTTTTTTTGAGCTGCTCTAATTTGACAAATTAATTTCTTCTCTTCCATTACAGTCTCACATAGCACAAGGTGATGTCTTAGTAAGCTGATGTCTGCAGGTTTTTACACTGGCTTCTTATCTGTCAGCAAACCACTGTTGGTTTACAAAGCACCATAATACATTTCTGATCTTCTGCTACATTATGAACCGCCGAGACCGCTGAGGTCGTCTGGGGCAGGTCCTGCTGCGTTCAGTTTTCATGCAACACATATCTGGTACAAACTCAGCAAAATGGCCGATCTGCTGCCACTAGAAGTTCTTTTAAATCAAGGCTAAAGACTTTTCTCTTTGCTGCCTTTTAGCAAATCCAATATTTGATAATTTGTTACACGGCACTGTAACAAAGTATTTTATACCTGCTTTAATTTTGCTTAGCTTGTTTTCATTCTCCGTTCTCTTGCTTGTTAATGACTGTATTTAAAGGTCTAGTGTGTTGGATTTAGTGGCATCTAGTGGTGAGTTTGCAGATTGCAACCAACTGAAACTTGCATGTAAAGCGTGCATGTAGGAGAATTATGAAGGCTAATGCAAAAACACAAATGGCCCTATCTAGAGCCAGTGTTTGGTTTGTCCTCTCTGGGCTACTGTAGAAACAACATGGTGGACTCCCTGGAAGAGGACCTGCTCTGTATGTAGATATTAACAGCTCAGTCTAAAGCCCAGTTCAGACCAAAGACTTGGGACGAGACGAGTTGAAACAGGCATCTACTTGCAATGCGCTGTCTGCTGGTTCACACCAATGCAACTAGATGAGACGGTGTATCATCTCTATGCAACAACTCTCTGTACTTCTGTTCTGATTTGCAGCTTTTCAGGTTTATTTTGTGGCTGAATATAATTTGTAGCTTCTTAAAATGTAAATGAGGATAGTAATAGTGAGATACTGGCTACAGCTGCATTTGTAGTAGTGATGAAACGGCTGCGAGCAGCAGGGTCCCACCATCTGACACTGGCACACCATGAGGATGGAAACAGAGGTCTTGGCTGGGACGGAGGAAACACGCGTCTACAATCATTTTGACGGACAACTTTATTGAAAGCTGATTTGCTGTAGAAACAGGTGACGTGCTTTACGCTCTAAAACCAGCCGCCTGCGATTTGACCAGCAGAGTTGCAGGTGACGCCATCAGTCGGCTTGAGTCGAGCTCAGACCAGCCAGTTCACACCGCTGCAACTTTTCTCTGCAACGTTCTAAAACAGTTTCATCTCGTCACAAATAATTGCTCTGAACTTCTTATTTTCAGGTGACTAACTGATGAAAACACATTTATGAATATTATGCACCATCTCTGCCAATAGATGTCCCTAAATCCTACACACTGGACCTTTAATATGGATGACATTAATATTAGTATGTTAACACTGCACAGGCATTTTAAGTCATTGTTCAGACAGACAGCCTCAGTCTGACCTGCTGGAAGTTGCTGTCTTCTGGACTGTTGGTTGGATGAAACAAGCTGTTTGAAGATGTCACCTCAAGCTTTAGTGAGTAATGATGGGCATTTTTTATATGTTTTTGACATAATATAAATTTAAAGCGATGGTCTATCTGTAGATCAGTCAGAAAAACCTCAGAAATGCGTTTTAAATTCTAGCGTAGATCTCAAAGTTTCCAGCTGCAATGAGTTAATTAATAATGAAATTAATCAGTATTTACCCTGCAGGCTCCAGCACACTAAAGGCTTTATCATCTGTCTCGATTTCTCCTTGGTGCTGTTTTCTTATCGTCTGTTTCCTCTAACTGAAGCCCTGCTGCTTTATCAGCCGTGGTTATCCACACCCAAAACATCACCAGGGAAACACCTGGGCTTTTTTTTGATGTCCTATCTCTGAAATGCTTACAAAACAAACAAAGCAGGTGTGTGTGCGTGTGTGTGTGTGCGTGTGTGTGTGTGTGTGTGTGTGTGTGTGTGTGTGTACTATATTTGTCCCCGTATTTCTTCCTACAAAGTGGACATAAAGCTGCCATTTGAGTCAGTGTTGGTGTTTGGTGTCTCTCATCAGCATTTCCATTGTTCAGTTAGAAAAGGAAGGAGAGCATCGTCGCCTCCTCCTCCTCCTCCTCCTTCTCCTTCTCACCCCCCGGGCCGTTGCTGTCTGCCTCCTTTCTCCCGTTGACGGCTCTTTACTGTCAGCGCACGAGACAGACGTAGTCCGACTGATGGGTGTATTTGTAGCCCTTTGCCAGTGGAGTGTTTGGCTGGGAGAGCGCCCGTACACACAGCAGATACCCACCTGAGGGGAGGGAGAGACAGGGAGCCGTGCATTCATCCAGCTGTCAAACTAATTTTACTTAAAGTTATGAAACGTCACGAAAACCAAGTAAAATGCAACAAAAGGTGCACTTAGATCGGATGAGTTGAGGCCAATAAAGAGGCTTCTTACATGAAACAATTCACATCTGTTTAAGACAGAGGAGAGGAGTTTTAAAGGGGACCTATAGTGTTCATTTTCAGATTCATACTTGTATTTTGGGTCTCTACTGGAACATGTTTACAAGCTTTAATGTTCAAAAAACACTTAATTTTCATCATACTGTCGGTGCTGGAATACCTGTATTCACATTCGTTCTGAAATGCCCCATTTTAGTGCCTGTCCCTTTAAGACTCCCTCCCGAAAAGCCCAATCTCCTCTGATTTGTCAGCATTTTCAGATATTCTGTATCTCCATTATGGCAGCCAGTGAATGACTGTAACAAAGTTACTACTTCTAGCTCCTAAACACAAACCAGACTCGAATTTGCAGATCATAGGATAGTCCAAAGTCCAAGTAGGGTGGGTGAGGCCGTTGGTGGATGGGTCCAACAAACACTGACTTTCACCCGGGAGAGCGCTGTTTGTGTCCTGTAAGATTTTAAAGCTAAACCCTGTTCTTTTTTCCTAAACCTAATCACGTGCGTTTGTCGTTGAAGAAACAAAAACATCAATTCGCTTTGTTGTGTTTGGTGAGAATGTGTTGGTTCCAAGCGGAATATAATCCGAAATCCAGGAGAAATCAACCACATCAGCGAGCAAGATTACACTGCCATTAGCATGTAGCTACATGTAGCAGTGTACGTAATGTAAACTCTTGCCATAGTGTGCCTGCAGATCACTATTTAAAATTTGTCACAATCTGACCTCATGGTGCAGCCAATGTAGAAAACATTTAGATGCATTAATCTCATTATTTCAAACGTTGGTGACTTTTAACATGAACATCCGATATGGTAACATATATATGACACCAAATAAGGAGAGGCATAACAGGTGACCTTGAAAGACCTGATCAGTAGCAGGCAGTTTGTTGGTGTTCATTAGTGTCAGTTAATTACAGAGAGTTTGACGAGAAGATCAATACCACTCTCACGTCTGTACAATAAATATGAAGCTGGAACCAGCAGCTCTTTAGCTTAGCTTAGCACAGAGACTGGAAACAGGAGGAAACAATACAAGAACAATACAATCAGGCCAGCTGGTTTACATGTTTTTTAAAATTTATTTCTTTGCCGAACTTGGCCACAGCAAACGTGACCTTTCAATAAAATAAGAAATACATAAATTATTTTGTGCTCACATGACATCTGAAAGGCTTTTTTTCACTTCTAAGACTCTATCAAGTTAAACAAATAATTACATTTAACTTTATTATTTAAAAAAGGATTTAATTTGGTCAGAGGTGCAAAAAATTACACAACCAGTACAAAAATACACATTATAAATCAATAGTGACAACCCATTAAACGAACAATATTAGATCCCTACATGATAAATTTTATTACAGTTATTAAATAATAATAATAACAATGATGATAATAGTGAATTAATTAATTATCTGTACTGAATATACTGAAAATAAAGTGCAAGTTGGAGCCTTACAAACATTATTAGAATAATTGGTTGGACCTTTTGGCAAACAAAATGACACTGTTGCCTGAAAACATTGTCGCTCCAGTGAGTGGGAATTTTTACTTTTGCAGTTTAATAGATAACGACAGAGAGAAAAACTGAAACACAGAGGCAGAGACAGAAAGAGAGAAATGATAAAGGAAAAGATAGAAATAGTGACTTGAGATGAAATGACAGAGATCACGAGACAAGAGGAAATGAAACGATGGGGCAGTAGCATCATGGACGGGACAGGTTGAGGAGGTAAAAGAGACGACGATGGCTGACGGGAGACAAAGAAAGAAAGATAGATATAAAAGACAAACACACAGAGACTGGATATTAAAAAAAAAAGACTGCCCCCTCCTAGCAGCGTAATGGCCATGTCACATCAGCTCTGGATGAGTGGCAGGCCACACGGCCCCCATCGCTGGGAGAAGCAGGGTCTTGGGCAAAGTGGCCTGGGCCATCTGAGTTCTCTGCCCAGGGGGAGGTGAGTGTGATGGGGCTACTGTCCTGGCTGCTCCCCCTCCTCTGCGTCCGCTCTTATCAGGCAGATTGACGGTGATGTGGGCTGAAGTCTGAGGGCCAGACTGGCAGATGAGCTGGCTAAAGACCAACTGCCCTCTTTGCTTTTGGCCTTTTTGAGTCCGTGCTGCAAGTTGGCTGTCAAATGTGTGTGTTAAAGACGACTGTGGTGTGACTGGCTGTGTGTTGTTGCTGTTGATATGATACAGCCAACGCTGGCAAGAGGATTCTCCCCAAATGTCAGCACTCCTTCCTGCCCTCAGTGCCCTCTGCCTCGCCACTTTACAACACGCTCTTCTCTCTTTATGGAAGGTTTAACTTGTATTTGTCCTTAAAATCTATCAATATATTGCCTCAGATTTCATCACACACGCCCAAACACACACTCACACAGGTCTCTGTCCCTGATCGATGGTCCAGTGCCAGAATACTGATCCCTATCGACCAATGAAATTGTGCACAGACAGCGTTTCCAATCAATCAGGGAGCGATAGTGGGGAAACGGGCGCCACTCACGTCCCCGTGGTGATTGTAAAGAGCAGTGGATCCTGATAACAATCACCCGATGGTGTCAAAAACACAAACGCCTCCCCTTCCTCCCCTCGCTCTGTAAAATCATCTGTTTAATTACAGTAAACGTGTGTGTGAGCGTGTGTATGCGGGTTTATGCGGGGGACGTGAGCAGGTTTAATCACGCTCCTGTGGGGTGTAATTGTCAATCAAAGTGGGTGTGTCCCACAGAGTGTAATTAAATTCAACATCTATTCACTCCCTCTGTCCTTTGTTATGCCCTTTGCAATGTGGCCTTCTTATGAGCCGATCATTCTGCTGCAGGAATTCTGTATCATTGATATTACTATACTGAATAGATATTAATATTAATGCTGGAAACTGCTGGAAATCACTGATTTAAACAGAAGTAGTGGGGAATTTGGATACAATATAAGACATGATTTAACCAAATTACTGAAAGGGGTACTTCAGCAATTTACTACTGCCATTTCATAAAGTCTGGGAACTTTATGAAATGGCGACAGATTAAAAGAATAATTTGTGCAGCAGATGCTGAATCATTATGACTTTCAGCCCAATCCCGTTTCTTATTTTTACCCCTTTGCCTCTCAGAGCGATGTTACAAGAGGTATTGGTTAATATCTACATCATCGGTAGTCGTTGATTTCTTCGTCTTCTGCTGCAGTGATTTCTTCTGTGTGGGCTACAGGCATGTATTTGCCGTTATCAGGACGCTCAGGATTTGCTCACAACCTAAATTGAATGCTATCAGTCAATCAAACAAGTCATCAGATAAGAAAACTGCTTCAATACCAGGCAACTAGCGGTGCTCTATTGGCTACTGTTAGCAACATGCTAATGTAAGCGACCCCTGTCCCCATGTACCCTGCCAGCCTACACCAGGGACGTAAATATAGACAATGTGGGCTGTGGGGTTGCACTGGGGTCCGTGGGATTGGGGGAGGGCCCTTACAAATGATTCAGATTGCCACCTTGGAACTACACTTGTGTTCAAAGAACTCACATTAAATTTAAAAAGAAACAGTGCCATCTATCATAGGCTATATGCCCTCAAAAATGCAAATCCAGGTGCTAATACAATATAAACGATTACATACAGAAATAAAAGACACATAAAAGGACAACACTGTATTATTTTTTGTTAGGTCCCTATCATGAGAGACTACTTGCTAACCATTTCTTCAAAGCTTGCTTTAATTTTCTTTCTGTTTCGATCAGTTTCAGAGATATTGGAAGTATTTTCTACACATATAGATATAAAAAAGTTTTTTCCCATTGAAATTTTAAATCTAAAAACAATAAAATTTGTTGGACTGCCTCAGTGCTAACAATGTAAAGTTAGCTAGCTAGCTAGTGAGCTAACGAGACTTCGGCATACTACTAGCATCGTTTTTTTTGTTGTTGTTCTGCTTGTTCTAAAGAAAATGACCGTATTACATTGAAATGACATTAAACTTAAGATAATATAATTTAAAATCTTTATTAACAAAGAAAATCAACTCATTTTGAAGTGCGCCTCTGAAAAGCCTTCATTTAGAGGATCATGCAGCCCCAACACTTCGCCCTACACTTCTATCCCAATAAGAATCAGACATGACGCGTAAAACGGAGGGGTAAGGGCAAAGTGGTAGGGGCAAGGGGGCTATTGAATTAGATCAGTCTTCAAAAATGCTGGATCCCTTAATTTCCAGAACATAATAGACCTTTTCTTACCATTAAATGTTCACCTCTTTTAAACACGATACCTCAATTTATAAAGCAGATTTCTGTGATATATTTGTCATCTAGCACACATTCCAAAATGACCCTGATGACATCATCAGTGATTTTTTTCTCAGGTTTTATAAAGCTCCCTTCACAGAGGCCGATGATATCATATAGCTGATAAGTAAATAGACTTTTTTTCATAAAATGCATCCCTATGTGGAGTGTCCGTTTAAGATCTCTCTCTTCTGCACCCCAAATAACTGGTCCATGTTGTCCCTCTTGTCTCCCCAGGCTTCCCCTCCCTCTCTCTGGCCGACCAGATGAGTCTGCTGCAGAGCGGCTGGATGGAGATTTTGATCCTGCGGGTGGTGTTCCGCTCGCTGGCCTTGGAGGACAAGCTGGTGTACGCTGAGGACTACATCATGGACGAGGAGCAGTCGAAGCTGGCCGGGCTGCTCGACCTCAACAATGCCATCCTGCAGCTGGTGAAGAAGTATAAAGCCATGGGGCTGGAAAAGGAGGAGTTTGTGGTTCTCAAGGCTATCGCGCTCGCTAACTCAGGTCAGTTGCTACAGAGATTAGGCTCTTTAGCTCTGTACCTGCACAATATTTAGCCAGTACAGCATATGGCTCTGTGGATGGTAAGGCCAGACAGTAGGTTGGTCCACAGATTTGTCCAAACTGAAATATCTCTACAACTACATGATCAATTGCAAAGTCATCAAAAATTTTCTCTGTTTTTGGATTCTTCGTTTACCGTGTAGGCATGTGAGAATAAACAAAGTTTTTTCACAAATTCAACATAACACAGATCAAATAATTGATAACAAATGCGCATTTTTTGGGTGAAGTATTCCTTTAAATTAAAATCTACAATCAGGTGTTTTGAAATTCTGCTATGACTTTGTAAAAATAAAGTTTTACATATTTAAATTGTTGACATACTTCAACTCCTCAATTCCATCTCTCCTTACAGACTCGATGCAAATTGAGGACTCAGAGGCCGTTCAGAGACTCCAGGACGTCCTTCACGGGGCTCTACAGGACTACGAGGCCACCCACCACCCAGAGGACCCTCGGCGGGCCGGCAAACTGATCATGACCCTCCCTCTCCTCCGTCAGACGGCTGCTCGTGCTGTCCAGCACTTCTGCAGCATCAAACAGGACGGCCGCGTGCCCATGCACAAACTGTTCCTCGAACTGCTGGAGGCCAAAGCTTGACCCCAACACAGACAGCCATCAGGTTCGTCCTAACCCCCAACGCAGGCGGTCAGGAGGACAGGAAGTGAAGGATAACGGGTAATGGTGGGGTTTGACACCATGTATTTGTCCATTTCAGCTTTGACAATAAGGTTTTGAATCTGCAGTCGCCGGGGAGCGTGTTCTAGAGGCAAGCAGTGGAACATTTTAGAGCAACACCCTTCCTACTCTAAATGACAGTTTGAACGGAGCAGTTTAATTTGCATTGAGCGTCTTCTCGACGATGAGGACACTGTCATCTTTGCTTTTCGTGACACTAATTTAAGCGTGTTGACCTGCTTCCAAAGGTCGAAGGCAGATGGACAAACAGCATAAACGCAGAAGAAATCGCCTTCTAGACATATTAACAGTAACATGCCAAATGTAGAGCTTCTTTTGTCAAAGACCACCTGATACTTGAAGATCCTCATGGATTATTTTTGATCCATCTTGAAGCCTGTTAATCTGCAATCTAGTGCATTTAGGGAGCCTTTTGATGATTTGATTTTGTTCGTCCTTTTTGTATAGAAAAGGTAAATGTGTCCTAAGAGGTAAGTCTTGCCAAAGAGTAAAGACTCGTACTATTAATACCAGCATATGTCCACAGTAATATAATGTGGCCTGTAAGTCATTCACATAAACCTGCATCCCTGCTGTGTTGTGTATCGCAAAAGTATCTATCTACACTACATCCATATATAAGTAATTAAAGGGACGCTATTAAGTGGTCAGCATCTCATAAATCTATAACTGGCCTGATTTTAGTAGAACATTTCAGGGAAAGAGTACTTAATGATACATTAATACAAATGTACGACAGCAAAGTGATATTTATTTAAAAGTGGCTCTGTTCGTTTGCTGTTTTTTATTTACTAATGTGGCATTAATGAAGAGTAGGTTAAAGCAATTACAGTGGATAATAATTTTTTAAAAAGATTTTTAAACGATATCATTGTAAGATAATTTTTTACTAGCTTCTCTGCTACAGCACTGATACCTATGTAAACCATATCGTGAAAATTCAAGGCAACATGATTATAATTGGACTTGAAAATCATAATGTTGTAGAGTTGTTGTAGACCCGTAGATATAACTTTAACTATGTAAAATGGCTGCCATACTGTATAATCTGGATTAGGGAGGCATTTGATGTCCTTTCAATGGTAGAAGTCTATGTGTAGGATGAAATTTGTGCACTACTTTTTCTTTTAGCCATAAAGTTTGGGGAAACGGGTGATGGCGCTCTGTTTATCTGTTAGTGTGTTTTGTGTGAAGAGTAGTTATACCTAAAAATTTGTCTTTTTTTTTTGCACACGTTAAATGAAGGGGTGAAATCAGAAGGAATCTCAGTACAATGAATAAAAGTCTTGCTCCTTATTTTACTCAAGGTACTGTGACGCTATAATGTGCATATTTTTGTGACAAGATGACGGCAGCAATATGCCGGTTTAAATGTATGTACTGTACGTTTTGCTGTATATACGTCATGTCTTATGCCAACAGAGATGTTTTAAGATGCAAATAAGCATTGTTTGGATGAGCTGTGCCGTGCTATTTCATTCTCAGGTGGATTCTTGGGCAATAAAGATGATCCCCTTAATGCAAAGCTCATATCATCTGAGTGTCATCTTTCTTGATAAAAAGAAGAAAGGCTTTGAAATAAATTTATTAAGAGCGAGGACGTGGGTGCAGTCTATTCTGCACAGCCTGACAATGGACTGTCATTTTCAAATGAGGCCCGTTATGGCACATTTAGGCCATCAGAGCTCAGTTGGATGGAGATTTATAATTAACAGCTATAATGTAATGAAGTCCAGCAGTGGCTCCGGGTAGCGCTGGTCATCAGATGCCTGTTGAGGCTGATGGAAGCAGAGGAAGTTGACTCATCTTCTCATCATACAATCATCCTGAGAAAATGAAACTCACTATAAACATATAGCTTTAGTAAAAGGGTGATAGTGCTTATTCATAACATAGTATAATTTAAGAAGTCATAGGAGAGCATGTCAAAAAAACAGTTATAAATATCATAGAAGAGTACGTTAAAAAAATCATAATATAGTATGATGCAAAAAATATCATATGGAAGCATGATTAAAATCTGAGTATAGTATGTAGAAAAATGTTAGAGTATAGCATGTCGAAAAATATGTTAAAAGAAGTCATAGAATGTCAAAAAAGTGTGTCAAAAAAACAGCATAGTATGATTAAAAAACGCCAAAGTATAGCACATCGTCCAGAAATCATGAAAAAAAATCACAGCATAGTATGACATTAAAACTCATTTAAATAAGTCATAGTATAGTAGTTCATCCAAAATCATAAAAAAACATACAAATACTGTATGTTGTCAAAAATCATGAAAGAATTTCGTAGTATAGTATGTTGTCCAAAATCATGAAAAATAGTCATAGTATAGTATGTTGTCCAAAATCATGAAAAAACGTCATAGTATAGAATGTCGTCCAAAATCATGAAAAAACATCATAGTATAGTATGTCGTCCAAAATCATGAAAAAACGCCATAGGATAGTATGTCGTCCAAAATCATGAAAAAATGTCACAGTGTAGTATGCCGTCCAAAGTCATGTAAAATAGACATAGTATAGTATGTCATCCAAAATCATTAAGAATGGTCATAGTATATTGTGTTGTCAAAAATCATGAAAAAACATCATAGTATAGTATCTCGTCCAAAATCATGAAAAATATTCATAGTAAAGTATGTCATCCAAAATCATGAAAAATAGTCATAGTATAGTATGTCGTCAAAAATCATAAAAAAAAAGGTTACAGAATGTCATCCAAAATCATGAAAAAACTTCATAGTATAGTATGTCGTCCAAAATCATGAAAAATAGTCATAGTATAGTATGTCGTCAAAAATCATAAAAAAAAGGTTACAGAATGTCGTCCAAAATCATGAAAAAACTTCATAGTATAGTATGTCGTCCAAAATCATGAAAAATAGTCATAGTATAGTATGTCATCCAAAATCATAAAAAATAGTCATAGTATAGTATGTCGTCCAAAATCATGAAAAAAAGGTTACAGTATGTCATCCAAAATCATGAAAAAACTTCATAGTATAGTATGTCGTCCAAAATCATGAAAAATAGTCATAGTATAGTATGTCGTCCAAAATCATGAAAAATAGTCATAGTATAGTATGTCATCAAAAATCATAAAAAAAACTTCATAGTATAGTATGTCGTCCAAAATCATGAAAAATAGTCATAGTATAGTATGTCGTCCAAAATCATGAAAAATAGTCATAGTATAGCATGTCGTCCAAAATCATGAAAAATAGTCATAGAATAGTATGTCGTCCAAAATCATGAAAAATAGTCATAGTATAGCATGTCATCCAAAATCATGAAAAAAAGTCATAAAATACTATGACTTTTTTTCATGATTTTGGATGACATACTATACTATGTCGTCCAAAAATCATGAAAAAACTCCATAGTATAGTATGTCGTCAAAAATCATGAAAAAAAGTCACAGTATTTTATGATGTCCAAAATCATGAAAAAAAAGGCATAGAATAGTATGTCGTCCAAAAACATGAAAAAACATAGTAGTACAGTATGTCGTCCAAAATCATGAAAAATAGTCATAGTATAGTACGTCGTCCAAAATCATGAAGAAAACTCATAGTATAGTATGTCATCCTAAATCATGAAAAATAGTCATAGTATAGTATGTCGTCCAAAATTATAAAAAATAGTCTTACTATAGTATGTCGTCCAAAAACATAAAAAAAACATTGTAGTATTGTATGTCGTCCAAAATCATTATGAAAAGTCATAGTATAGTATGTCGTCCAAAAAACTGAAAAAACATCGTAGTACAGTATGTCGTCCAAAATCATGAAAAATAGTCATAGTATAGTATGTCGTCCAAAATCATGAAGAAAAGTCATAGTATAGTATGTCATCCAAAATCATGAAAAATAGTCATAGTATAATATGTCGTCCAAAATTATAAAAAATAGTCATAGTATAGTATGTCGTCCAAAAACATAAAAAAAACTTCATAGTATTTCGTCCAAAATCATGAAAAAACGTCATAGTATAGTATGTTATCCAAAATCATGAAAAAACTTCATAGTATAATATGTCGTCAAAAATCATTAAAAAAAGTCACAGTATTTTATGGTGTCCAAAATCATGAAAAAACGTCATAGTATAGTATGTCGTCCAAAATCATGAAAAACATCATAGTATAGTATGTCATCAAAAACCATGAATAAAAGTCATAGTATAGTAATGTCGTCAAAAACCATGAACAAAAGTGATAGTATAGTATGTCATCCAAAATCATGAAAAATAGTCATAAAATACTATGACTTTTTTTCATGATTTTGGATGACATACTATACTATGTCGTCCAAAAATCATGAAAAAACTCCATAGTATAGTATGTCGTCCAAAATCATGAAAAATAGTCATAGTATAGCATGTCATCCAAAATCATGAAAAGACTTCATAGTATAGCATGTCGTCCAAAATCATGAAAAATAGTCATAGTATAGTATGCCGTCCAAAATCATGAAAAAAAGTCATAGTATAGTATGTAATCAAAAATCATGAAAAACTAGTAACAGTATAGAATGTTGACCAAAATTATGAAAAATAGTCATAGTATAGTATGTCGTCAAAATCATGAATAAAAGTCATAGTATAGTATGTCATCAAAAATCATGAAAAACTAGTAACAGTATAGAATGTTGACCAAAATCATGAAAAACATCATCGTATAGTATGTCGTCAAAAACCATGAATAAAAGTCATAGTATAGTATGCCGTCCAAAATCATGAAAAAAAAGTCATAGTATAGTAATGTAGTCCAAAATCATGAAAAAAAAGTCATAGTATAGTAATGTCGTCAAAAACAATGAACAAAAGTGATAGTATAGTATGCCGTCCAAAATCATGAAAAAAGTCATAGTATAGTATGTCATCAAAAATCATGAAAAACTAGTAACAGTATAGAATGTTGACCAAAATCATGAAAAACATCATCGTATAGTATGTCATCAAAAACCATGAATAAAAGTCATAGTATAGTATGCCGTCCAAAATCATGAAAAAAGTCATAGTATAGTATGTCATCAAAAATCATGAAAAACTAGTAACAGTATAGAATGTTGACCAAAATCATGAAAAACATCATCGTATAGTATGTCGTCAAAAACCATGAATAAAAGTCATAGTATAGTATGTTGTCCAAAATCATGAAAAAAAAGTCATAGTATAGTAATGTCGTCAAAAATCATGAGAAAACTTCATAGAATCGCATGGCGTCCAAAATCATGAAAAAACGTCATAGAATAGTATTTCATCCAAAATCATGAAAAATAGTCATAGTATTTTATGTTGTCCGAAACCATCAAAAAACGTCATAGTATGTCGTCAAAAATCATGAAAAATTGTCATAGTATAGTATGTCTTGCAAAAACATCACAAAATGCCATAGTATAGTATGTCGTCCAAAATTATGAAAAAATGTCACAGTATAGTATGTTGTCCAAAATCATTATGAAAAGTCACGTCATCTGAAATCATGAAAAATGTCATAGTATAGTATGTGATGTGTTAAAAAGTAAAAGTATAGTATGATAAAAATGCTTTTTAAAAAGTAATAGAATTGTGTGCTAAAAAGAAGTCATTAAAAAGTAATAGTATATTATGTCTTTAAGTTATTAAAATGTCATAATATTGTTTGACAGAGAGGGTCATTATGCCATGCACTTAAAAGAAGTGATAGTATGTCATCAACAAAAATCATAGTATGTCGCTCCAAAGTCAAAAAAATAAGATTCATAGTGTAGTGCTATTAAGAGTTGTTAAAAGTCATAGCAAAGTCATCTCATTGTGTGTCTGAAAAAGTAATAAAAACGTGATATTATCATATGTCATGAAGAAGTCCAATATAAGTTGCCATAAAAAAATGTCATTGAAGAAGTCAGTGCTGTTTTTATCCTGTTTCCTAAATTTGGCACTCTGTTATTAAAACACTGACGACCTCTTATGTAGGATTGTTTTTTTTTTCTTCTAATAAATCCATTACAATGGTTAGTTAAAATTTCTCCTTGAGGGAATTCCCCCAGTACACCACAACTGCTAATGCTTGTTTCCAGCAGCCATGTTTGATGCTACTCATTTTGAAATTGTAATTGGAAATGATTGGGATGATGAGCAGCGCTCTGCCTGTGTGAGACTGGTGATTGAACCAGCAGATATTCTGTAGGATTACATGTTTTTTGATTGAGTTCATGATCGATAAAGGAAGTATCAGCTGTGGAGACGTGCAGTGTTCAGTGGCAATCAGTCATGACTGGTTCTGTAACATGAAGCATGTGATCTTGTTTGTATATACAAGGAGACGAGACAAAGCCAGCAACACCTGAAGAAGAAAGATGCAAATCCCAGTCCAAGGGAACCCATTTGTCTTTCATCCCCCCTCATCTGTCAGCAGAAGCTAAATAATCTCCTCATTTTCCTGTGGTTAAAACTCACATAGTGTACCGAGGGATTTGGAACAGGCTGGAGATGTTTCACCACATCAGCCGTCAGTAAGTGAGTTAGTGATTTTGAGTGATACATCCCCGTATGTCCCTCTCCTTAAATGAGTTAGTATGTGTCTAGCGGCCGTGTCGCCCAGACACCTTGGTGATGGATGAGGCCCTGAGGAGATGGGCTGTAAAAAAAGGCTGATTCTGGCACTCAAGGGTGAGATCACTTCCTCAATAAAAAAGCATTGTCCCGAATCATCACGGCAAGGTATGAATGCTGATTAGGGTATTAGACTGAGGAGAGCTCTTCTGTAAAAATAAATCAAATGAGCAGTTAGTTAATGTGAGGCCCCCCTCTTATCCAGAGTGGTGATGTCTGGGACTTTGGAGCGATGGCTGCAGATTCAAGGAAAGTGTTAAATAATCGCCTTGTTTTGGTGGAATTATTATGTGGCAGCGTTGGTTTCAGACATTAAGTCGTCCTTGTTTTATTGCAGGAAATGCGTCTTAACGTTCAGCTAACACTGCTGACTTTCATCACAAAATAAAGGTCCTTAAATGTCCACGTTTAGTCCAAACTCTTGAGGTGATTAACAAGAAAATGATGCAACGATTCTGAGAAGTGTATTTTTGTTTTGATTAATAGCTTTTGTCTGTCATCTTAAAAAGTTTATTTCTAATGGACTTTTGAAGGACATTGTTGCTACCAGAGTGAACACCCCGTCACTGGATCAGGAGTCTGAGAATGTTGTCATAAAACTGAAATAAAA
The DNA here is from genome assembly GCF_006386435.1 of Epinephelus moara. Taxonomy (NCBI): domain Eukaryota; kingdom Metazoa; phylum Chordata; class Actinopteri; order Perciformes; family Serranidae; genus Epinephelus; species Epinephelus moara. The sequence continues at coordinate 31,822,355 of NC_065517.1, forward strand.
TATAAATTGGAAAATGAACTGCATATTACACCTGATGATTTAAAACTCCTTTACATGTTCCACTAGCTTCTGTCTCAATTGGGGTTTTTCTACAAAGTTACTGAATATCAAATATTTCACTCGTAAAGGTCCTCTTCAGATATGTTTTAAGACATACATTCTTTTCATCTTCAAATTTTTGATGTGCTTCATTAAAGTTTGGTTTGTCTTTTATGGCATTTTCTGTTTATTATGTTCTTTGATTTTTGTTTTTCTTATTGTATTGTGACCCACTATGTAAAACAAACAAACAAGCGCAATAGAAGTGAAGTTTAATATTATATTTATTCAATTTAATTAATTTTTTTTTTAATTTTCTTTATGACAGGGAAATGATAATACACAAAGCACAGATCACAACATGATATGACAATATGGTTTCACAAAACAAAACAAAACAAAAACAAACAAAACAAAAGACGATAAAATAAAAGCCATATAAAAGTTAATAGGATCAAATCAGTAATTCAAATGATTAAGTTCTATTTTATTTTCTACCTTTCTTTTTTGCATTTTTTTATTTACCTATTTATCAATTGAATAATTTTACTGCGCTGAAAGCTTTTAATTTTGCCGGTTTTAGATGTGAAACAGTATTTTGTTTTTATGTTTCATCATAAAAATAACAATAAATAGAATCTGAATCTGAAGTTAATAGTACTAGAAAAAACTAATAAATTAATTACATTTATATGACAGGTATAGTGTAATTATAATTCTGTATAGTCCCACTTTTCAATAGAGCAAACTTTCTTCCCATTTTATGTTATGTTGTGCTACTTTGCAATGTTTTGTAGTGATACTTTTTTCCCATAAGAAATTGACACTGCGCTGTATTTTTCAGAAAACTTAAATTCAATTTTTTTCTTGATTGAGCTTTAAACAAAAATATTTTACAAAACATAATAATTGTATTTATTATCTGCGGCCAGTTTTCATTCAGGACCCCCAATAAAATGTTTAAAGTCGTTAGTTTAAAAGAAACGTTGAGAGGCCCCGGCCAGCCTCAGATATCAGTCCAACATAACCTGCAATATATGGGTGGTAGAAAAACAAAATACAAAATACTCTGCTTTAAAAAACAACCACCTTTATCTGAATTTATTTATTTATTTTATTAGTTGTGATGATTTTTCAACATTTATTGTTATTGAATTTATTATTATTATCATGAAAATACCCTGCTTTAAAAAACATTTGTCAGATTTTATTTATTTTATTTATTGTGATGATTTTTCAATATGTATTTTTATTGAATTGAAAGTATTATTATTCTTAGTATTATTATTATTAAAAAAAATACTCTACTCTAATACATCTACTCCTTTTCCCTAACTGAAAAGAATCTATGGAAATGTAAATATTTATTAATTTCAATTGGCTCCCAGACAATTTGTGATGTCACAAATCCTGGTCTTACAAACACGTCCTAAACTCCAATTTAAGGTGAGCACAGACAACAAGACGAATGTGATACCGGTCTTCTCATGTTAAACTCTGCACATACATTATTCCGCACACTGAAGGTCAAATGTCCAAACAAAGTGACAAAGAGAAAAACACTTTTTTTGGTTAATGGTGGGAACTTTAAGACAGAAAATACATCATATTCAAACCTATTGTCTGGGAGCCTCCATTGTCCAGCACACTGTGCAGAATCATGTTTAATTTAACAATTTTGAGGTAGAAGAAGAAAACAAGACCACAAATCATCCCAGGATTCCACCCCCGAGTTGCTCACACGTTTAAAAGTTTCATGGCGTCCTGCGGCGCTACCATGAACACCCTGACAAACTGTTACTAAATCTGCTGCTGCACCTCTGGCCTGTCATCCTCAATCATTCCCTCACAGCAGACGGACAACAGTACATGTACAGTTAGAGGTCATTCGAGGACGACGCAGAGAGAAGTGACTTTCTTTAGCTCAGCTGTGTTGCTTTGTCCTGAGCGGGACGACAAAAGGAGTGTGTATGTTTGAGCATGCGTGCACGTGTGCGACTGCAATAACAGCTGGGACTGAGGATAAGAGGCACTGCAGCTGTACTTGCAAATTGAGTTTCTCCTCTGCTGCTCATTAAACTGGACTCACAGCAGCTGCTGCTCAGCGCCATCATGTGGTTATACAGCGCATTGCAAGGAGAACCATGTTCACTCTGGTTTGAGCAATGAGGTCATGCTATTCTCAAAAACAGTTAAACCCTGCATTAGATTTTAAAATGTTTATCTAAGTAAGAGAGAGGGATTTTAAGAAGATTATTTACCACAAAAAATGTCATTTGTTGCCTACATTTTCCTCAAGCTGATTTTTTAACAAGGTCAAATATCACCTAAAACTTTTATTAATATGCATCATGAACATATCAATGTCACACTTCTGTTCTACTTCTGTTTGGCTGGAACAAACTTAATACGTTTTTATTTGGTAATTTTATTGTATTTCCTTGTTTTTGTCAACAATTAAAAAGTTACAAGTAAAAGTGTGATTTCTCATATTTCTACTATTATTTCAATTAAATTTTCTCTTTATTTGGGATCTTATTGGTCAAAGTGTGAGACAGTTAAGACAGTTCAAGATAAGGAAAGTAAAATATTCCCTCAGAAAATAGAGATGGCATCAAGGTCCAAGAAACTGACTTAGACCTTGTTGTTGTCATTTGTTTCTATTTATTGATTTTTGTTCAGGTTTTGGCTTGTTAATTGATTTATTTTTCTCTCCCTTTAGCACTTGAATGTGCTTTGATATACAATTGCCAAAAACAACAACAACCTAAAACTAACTAATAGAACTTTAATAGAGATGCACAATAACATCAGCATGTCATCAGTATCGTCTGACATTGACATCAGAATTAATTTGTACAATTACTGTTACATACATTGAAAAGTGTTGCATTTCATGTCTCCATCTGCTGGTGGGCCATCACCGTAAGAGTATGCATGTATAATATGATTCCACTACAGAAGAGACTTGATGATGACTAAAATTAGGTATGGAAAGAAGCGGATATATCGATATCGGTTATCGGTCAAATAGGTTGTTATATATCAGCATATTGGATATCGGCAAAACATGCAGTATCATACATCCTTACTATTTAAAATTATCTTCTGTATATCCTCTAACTGCCAATAAACAAACAAACAAACAAGAAAAGGCGTATTGCAAAAAACTAAACTAGGCATTCAAGTAGACACTGATGGAACAAATACAGTAACATTCACGAGTGACTTCCAGACACTTCAGCCGGTTTGTTGGAGCCAAAGACAGACTATAAAAACACAATTATTCTGTAGCAACATTATATACAGTTAAAGACACTTGGTTGGTTGCAGTTAAATATCCAACAACATACATAAGAACATAAGAGCTAACATAGTTGTGTCATTGTTTGAGAGAGAAAAGAGAATTTCCTCTAAACTCACAGAGAGTAATTATAAGATGACATTTTGCTAATGAGGTAATTAAGATAATTAATGCATTAATCAGATAATATTTGTAGCTGTTATCACATCATATTAGGGCAATAGTAATTGTGCTCATAGCTTTCAATGTGTACTGCACCTGAACTCATTAAGTCACATCTTTTTCTGTTTTGTATTATTATCAGCAGGAGCAACAGGGAAGAGACATGCAACCAGTGAGCTCAAACTGTTCCATCCAGTTCACACAGGATGTACATCATGACAGTAGTAGGGGAGACCAGGGTTGGTTGGCACAACTATTCGAGAGTTTGAGAGTAGGTCGAGGCCCCAAGACCTCTAATCATGCGAGACTCTGAGCGCCAGCTATCCTGAAGAAAACTTTGGAGGGAACCAGCTACTAGATGCTTCAATTAGTCTTTCGCCCCTATACCTAAGTCGGATGACCAATTCAGGACCGCCACGGGCCTCCACCAAAGTTTTCTCTGGCTTCGCCCTGCCCAGGCATAGTTCACTATCTTTCAGGTCCTCTCGCGCATGCTCACGCTCCACCTCCCTCATGTCCTTTGAAGGTCACAGAAACAAAAATGTAACATCAAAATGTTTCTTTCTTAACTTCCACTCATTTACTGATGTGACGGGGCTGTTTGGCACAACATAACTTTAATCACAATTCAGCTAATTTTGGAAAACATGTGTGTTCATTGAAACATATTTATCTATAGCTGAGACTATAACCTTTCTTTTGGCTTAAATATTTCAACATAAATTATGCCAGAGAAATGTGTAAGGGAGTAAAAGTGTGCCAACCAACCCCAGTCTCCCCTACATATTGACTCTGGGAATGTGTTATGTATTATTATATAATTTCTACATGAGAAGTCAACATAACACACATGGGGCATTTATCCTTCTAAGAGTGGACATACAAACAGTGCACCTGAGGATCAGATGCCTCTTCAGGTAAACTGAAACCTGACACCTGGCTGTTACCATGGCACTGCTGAAAAAAGCAAAGGTTGATGGGAGTTTTGGAGCGTTAGCAGAACACACATGCAGTTTATGTGAGGCTCTCTTTTATATAGCTCTGGTGCTTTGTTTGTACCTTCTGCTCTCTGGGAAACATTAGCCTCGGGGCAGGGAACAAGACATGGGGACATTTCTCTTCAGTTGCTTCTCACCTGTGAGCTGCTGAGGAGTCGGCAAGTAAAAGTATCAGGTGTAAAATATTGATGGTGCAACAGGTGTGATCCTAAACGCCCGGCGGGTCTTTGCCCTTCTGATCGATGTATCACACAGCGAGGGGCTGCCAGCACCCCCGCCACAGGCCGAACCACGGACGTCAGTACTGGTGAGTCTCTGGATGGACACACTTTTGTTTCCATCAGCCCATCCAGAGTTTAAACTTATTTTTCAAGAATCTCTAAACCTTTACTATATATATGTAGCTTTCTCTGTAAAAGCACGGAACATTAGCACTCTCTGATCATCCTTAAAGCATCATGTTGCCTTTAGGATCTACCAACCCACTGTATAATGCACCAGTTTATAAACTGACATATCTAAGTGTGCAGAAGTCTGAAGGAATTGATTAAAAGCGGCTGATTAAGTGTGTGTGTGTGTGTGTGTGTGTGTGTGTGGTGCTATCTGCAGAGCAGAAACTAGGCCATAGAACAAGTATGTCTCCAGTTACAGTGTTATCTCTTCTGCAGCACGTGTGATCGTCTTTCTATCTCACAGTGTTGACTTGTGATGTATTCCTATCAAATGTAAACCCAACAGAAGTCTGAATACATGTAGGAGAAAAAGAGGTTTGGACAAAAAAGGCCAAGGAGACATTTAGACAAGAAGGGTCGTTGTTAAACAAATTATCTGACATATTTCTACATATGTTGTTGGACAGAACTTTGGTTAAAATCACCCCCAGTTTTTTTAGTTGCAGAGTGTTGGGGATATCAGCCGTAGAGATGTCTGCCTTCTCTCCAATATAATGGAACTAGATGGCACTCAGCTTGTGGTGCTCAAAGTGCCAAAAAACAAATTTGAAAAACTCAACAACAATGTCTCTTTCCAGGAATCATGACCTGGTTACTCAAGATAATCCACAGACCTTGTTGTGAGCAGTTTCATGGAGGAACTATTTTCTTTCTGCTGAACTACACCCCTCAGAAGGAAGAGTGCATCTACTGCTAGCTCACCTAGCACAACTGAGCTAGCTAATGTTCCAGCTCAGCTGAGGAAGAAGCCATTAACATTTAGATCTTACACCATCATGTGCATGAGCCTCTTGTCCATGAGTAGATGCACTCTTCCTCCTGCGCAGTGATACGGTCATAAATAAATAGTTCTCACTGGTACACAGATTGAACCATTTTGTCTTACTGCCCTATTTGGGGCCACTCTACCTACACTACAACTGACTAAGCCAAAAAAAGATGTAATCGCTTTTGTCACTCTGCTGACGAGATGTTTAATGTTGCTACAATAGACGTCTTCTCTGCCCCCTTCCCATGCTCTTTGGATTCAAGCAGTTTTAAATTGCATAAAATTGGAAAAAAATCAGACATACTCTCAAAGGATCCTTAAAGAAATTCTCTGTAACATAGACTCCCTGCAGTTCCACATTAATAAATGTGGGTGAATTTGGCGGCCAAGCAGGCTAAGGACTGTTTTTGATCTAGCTAACCCTGACCCTTTTTTGGCCTTTTTGCTTCTTTGGCTTTGGTTTGTTTTTTGTGCTGTCGTTTGTCATTGTCAGCTTTTTATTTATCTTGTATGTCCATGTCTATGTGTTGTATTGTTGCTGTTAATGTCGAGTTTATAAAATATATTTTTTGGCGCTTTGAGCACCGTCTAGTTCCATTATACTGGAGAGAAGGCAGACATCTCTATGGCCAATATCTCCAACACTCTGCAGCTCACACCAAAACAATCTAGACTGCTAAATAGTTCTGCAGTTAAGAGTGAAAATATGTATTTTTGATTTGGGGGTGAACTGTCCCTTTAATGATTTAAGAGTGTAATATCAAAACAAGGTCTTAAAGATTGTATGATTGTGAGGAGATACTTTATTCTGGGTTAGTTGGGACAGTTACAGCCTGGGAATAGTTGATTACTAAAATGTCGTTCTTCCCTCCAGATTCACCGAGCCTCACTCCTCCTGCAGCAGGAGGAGATGGAGGTGGTGGGGATGGCGAGTGGGCAGAGGGAGGTCAGGGCGACCAGCCGCTCGTCCGTGAGCTTTGGTTCATCGTAGTGATGGCAGCCGTGGCTTTGCTGCTGCTGGCCATCGTGTTGGGCGTCATGCTCCATAAGGTAAGAGACAGTTATTTTGTGTTACATGTCAGGGTTGACAGCCATGAGAGGTCTGACCCCAACAGCGCAGGTCAGTGTTTATCTTTTGCCTCCATGATCTTTACACCAGGCCCTGAACAAACCTCCCTTCACCAGAGAGAGGCCCCCGCTGGTGGCCCTGCCCATGCAGAAGAGGAGCCCCATGGCTGTTTACCCACCCAGCAACTCTGTTCTAGTGAGTGTGACTTTTATTTTATAATCACTCTTCACTACATCAGATATAAGCCTGTATAAATGTGTGACTAATTACAAGTGAGCTAGAACACACAGTGCTATGGCCCCTCAACTGGAACACCTAACTGGAATGCAGCCATCACTAACAGTACTAATTACTGACATGGAAATGATAAAACACAGTATCTGCTGTGACCGTGAAAACGACCTATGTAGAATATGACATTTTCAATTATAAAGAACGCTCTTTTTGAGCTGTATTTAGTTAAAATATAAAATTAACTCATCCTGTTAAATTTGCACTGTAGCTATACTGACCATTTTAAATGATTTTGAAACAAGAATCAGGGGTCTAAGTTCTCAGTAACATTTTTATGACACCATATTATGACATTTTTTGACATACGAAACTTTAACTATTTTATGACATTCTGTACTATGACATTTTCATGACTTACAATACTATGATTTTTTTTACTTTAATGAAATACTACACTATGACTTTTTTCTTTTTTTAAAAAAAGAAAAACTTATTATGATATACTATACTATGACTTCTTTTTTTAATACTATTCTGTGACTTTTTATGACATGCTATACTATGAGTTCTTTAATAACATTTTTTTAATGGCATACTATTTTATGAAATGTTTTGACATTTTAACATACTATACTGTAACATTTTAATGGAATACCATACATTAATTTTTAAAATACATTTTATGACATAATATACTGTGGCTTTTTTATGAGTTTATACTTTTACTTTATTTGACTTTTAATGGCATACAATACTATGATTTTTTTTTTCAAAAAACAAAAAACTATATGGAATAATATACAATAACTTTTTTATGACTTTTTTTTTTTACTTTTTTTATACTATTCTGTGACTTTTTTATGACATACTATACTATGAGTTTTTTGTAATAATATTTTTAATGGCATACTACTTTATGAAATATTTCGACATTTTTATTTTATTTTAATTTTTATTTCATTTTTTACTTTTTTTTAATTCAATGACAATGACAAAAACTTGTTTATGGCATAATAAACTTTTTTGAGATACTATGACTTTCTTTTTTGTTTTACTTTTTATGACAAACTACACTATGCCTTTTTAAATTATTTTTTATGATATAATACGTTCTTTTAAATTTTATGGCATGGGCCTACTATATTATTATTACTGTTTCTTTTTAACATTTTTTGGGCATACTATACTATGGAATTTCTTGTGACATACCATAGTATGACATTTCATGACATACTAAAAAAAAAGGAACTTACATACGAATACAGCAAAAGAACCAGCTCCCAATTTTCACTTTTTCAGCTCTGATGGGACTGTTCCTACTTAACTCACATCCTGTCTAATCATGAGACACAAACAGCAGTGATTGTCTCTTCCTAGTTGGTACTGAGGGATAAGTCAACTATCTGAGGTCTGAGCCACTTGACTATGGAGATCTATTCGTGCCTCAGCTTTGATTTTGAGCACAGAAAAAATACTTATACAAACAATTAAATGTTATCGAGGCATTATTATCAAGCGAGTATAGGCAGATGAACTAAACTGGACCACAGAATAATTGACAGTGAATATTTTCATACATAGTTGAGGTTTTCTGTTTGCCAGTCAGACAGAATTTACTTAGAAACACCTTGCTAAAGCCTCATCCTCTTGTTTTCAGTTCGACACTGTGCCTGACACAACAGGCTTCTCCAACAGTGTAACACTCAAGGGCTTCACCATGAAGACTGAGGTAAAAACCAGTCTCACCAACACAGATACAGAAACACAGCTGCACACGTGCATGGCATAAATATCTATCTCTCCCTGCTCCCACCAGGAAGTGCTGGAAGCTAAATGTGAGCCCATTGATGAGGTCCCACCACAGGGCGAGCTGGGGATCCTCAGTGTAAACTCTCTGAGACGCAGCGTCAGCCAGGTGATGGACGGGAAGTCCCTCACAGGAGACGAGGAAACGTGGGACCCAGACATTTCAGGCCATGACAGTGGGATGGTGAGAGACCCCAAAAACGTATGCCGTCACATTACAGAGATGAAGCATGTGCTGTCGTTTACAATAATGCTGGTGTTGCACACATTTCCACAGCTGTGCACCAAAATCCCAACATGGGGAAATCAACTAGGCCCACAGACAAGCCAAAACACTTTTAAGTGACTTTAAATCAGGCTCTGACTCCTGTTTAACGAGCCCTGTCCTTCTCCTACACAGTTTATGGACGACGAGGAATTCGTTGACACTGTCAAAGGTTTCAGCACAGTGAGGAAGGAGCACACCATGTTCACTGACACCAACCTGTGACCTGAGGGTGACCTTTGAACCTGACAGGGCGCTGGCTTTGGATGTTTAACATTTTGACAAGCGAGGTCACTTACTCACTAAAATCCTGACCAGTTGAAGTACCAGTGTCGCTGGTAACAACACCGTGAAAACAAAGGAAACGTACCTAATGACAAGATCACGGGAGAAACTGTGGCAACTGGGAGGAAAAAGGAAGTGAGGATGTGACAGTCCTGATGTTAAACTGGTCAAGATCTATTACTTTTGAGAGGGAAGCAGGAAGCACCTGTTAGTGCTGAGAACTGAGGATACAAACTCAGAGCACACACTGAGAAAAAGACAAAAGAAACCAAAGATAACGTCTGATGATGCAACAGAATGTAGTTGTCTATTTTTCATTCTATAGAGAGAGTATACCTTTATTTGGTAATTTTGTAAGAGGCATATTTATAATTTTTATTTTTTATTTTACATACATAAATTTCCATCCAGCTCTGCATGCCTGGAAACTTTTGTCATCTTGAAATGTCTTTGGATGTTTTTTGGTGATGCAATAAATCTGTCTGTCTGGTGAATCTGAGGAAACTTTAATCTGTCTAGTGGATGCAGCTTTTAGAATTTTACATATCAGGTTCTCCTCGGGCAGTCCAGTTGCCATGACAAAATGTGGGCATTGTACATTTCTGAAAAACCTCCAATATATGTTACATTTGCACATACATATGTATGGTATCAGTGTTTCTGAAGTGATGTAGTATATGAGCTGACTTTGTCATCCGGAGATGGAAGGGATGGTGTATGGTGAGTCTCCTAGGTGAGACTTGCACATGTGGCTCTTTCGCCCCTCTTCAGTGGCTCCCTGTGGCTTTGACAATACATAGAAATTAATAACAGCTATCTTTTAACATTTTAATTTTTCACTGTTGTAGGCCTTGAGTGATTCTTACATTCTCCATTGTAAAATGTGTAGCCTAATTACAGAAGAAAAAAAATGTTTTGTGTTTTTACACAACTATATGTGCATCATATGGCCAATCGCCTTTTCCTTTAAATATTGCCGAACCTCAACAGCGATGGCTTGTCTTGGATCTCCCTCGTTTAGCTAGCTATGGATTCCAGATCCAAAAAAGTCTTGGAGGACAACAGAGAATTAAACAGTGCATGGACGTATTTGTTTGCTTTTACCACCAACCCTGCAAAGTTAAAGTACCAAACAATCATAAATACCCCACTACTTGTGGTGAAACATATATTTTAATTGCTCATTTAGACTCATTGTTACCTTGATTATAAGGCTAAAATATGTTTTGTGGCTCCAGGCAGATTATTTGAGAGCTTTTTTGACCCAAAATGTTTTTTTATATTAAAGGTTTCTGACCCCTGACCTAACCACGTGTTAACCACAGCATTACTGAAACATGAAATTTCAACGTATCCGGTACAGAATAGTGTGCAAATGCAACATATCTGTAGTTTGCAGAAAAAAACAATGCCAGAATTTTTTTTGGGGCCACTGGGTTGCTTTAAGTATGTGAGACTTTGTTGTAGGAGGTAAAAAACAAAAACCTTTAAAACTAATGTTTTTTTTTTTTTTTATAGCTTATTTATAATCATTATAAGTGTACCTGTTTCAGCATCACCAATGTCACTGTTTACTGAAAACCATGCATCTCCAAAGTATCCCTTTATTGGCTGAAAAAAATGTTTTCTAAGATAAACCATGAGAAAACCCGTAATGTTATTTAAAATTGTCGCAAAGCTAAAAACAGGCTGTCTCAGCTCAGGAAAAGCTTGTGTTTAGGACATACGTAGTTTTAACAGGAAAGCATATTTGTGGGTACAGAATGGATCTAATAAAATTGTGATAAAATTGTGGGTTACACAATTCACACACACAAGCACACACCCGGTCCCTCAAAGAGGCCTTTGAAGAAGTGAAGGCCGACCAAAATGTCCTCACTTCCACAAATGTCCTCATTCTGCTGGTCAAAAACTTGCCGCGGTCCTCAGTATGTCACAAGAACAAGTAGAAACACACACAGACATACCTCACAGTGAACCAAAACCACATAAAAGTCTTCACATATTAATTTATTTGAAATGAGTTGCAATGCAATGTGGGCACAAACACTTGTACCATGACAGTCAATAATATGGTTACAAAACTGAACATTTACATAATAAATTAATATACTGCAGTACCACATGAGACAGTAAACATAAAACCCCAAACTGGGGAATTATATCGCATTAAAAACAAAAAGGAGTCGGTTTAATGTACAAAAATTTTCAGGCATTTACAAAGGCAGCCTCTTCTTCTGTTGCTTGTCTTGTTGTATGTGTATAAATATAAATCTCTAAATTGTAGTTACACTGATATGTCTGCTAACGAGAGACCAGATGAGGAGCTCTGGCCTGAGACGAGATCCAGATCCTTCCATGCCGACTGCCATTTCATTATAAAACTAAACAGATTTTATTTAAGCTTTTGTAAGATTAAGATCAATTTAGGATTTTTTATTTCCCTTTAAATGGCCTCAAGCCATTTGATGTTTAACCCTTTTTGATAACTTCTTAACAGGTTAATTTAATGCTTATTTAAGTTCTTCTGCATTCCACTGCGACATGCACTTGTCCCTTTAGTGTGATATTTATACGTCTGTAAACAAATTGATCATTATTAGAAATGTTTGCAGCAGTAAAGTGCATGTAGCACATGCTAGATTGTGAATGTTTGCAAGCTGGCAACAGTAGAAACAACAGTTACATATAAATAGTTAAATATAGCACTACAAGCTTCTGTCTTCCTTTACAAAAGAATAAAACAGACCCCTTAAATTTAAGAAACTTTGTGCAATCTTCCCCAACATCCGTTAACTTTATCACACCCCTTGTCATCTTCCTATGCCCTTTTCTTCTGGCCACATGCACCAAAAACATGCTTAAAATGTTTAACCCGTGAAATTAAATTCCTTCGTACAAGTTTCACCTTCTCACATTAAAGTTTGTCGCTGGATGTTACAACTGCATCTACGCTATCGTCACTAGACTGCTACACCAAGCGGATGCTACTGTGCTGTTTAACTGCTAGCTACACCTACTACTGTTACTACTAAGTGGAGTCTAGGCCTTAAAGCATTAACTTGTGTTTCAACAAATCACGGCGTAATCAACATCTGTAATGCTACCCTGGTTTAGTACAAGAGGCTGCCGTGATGACCTCCACTGGCTCGTCAAGGTATTTAGAGAAATTTGTGAAAAGTGCAGCGAGTCTAGCTGATAAAAAGTTTCCAGAAACATACAAAGACTCAGGAATGTCAGTACCTTTCAGAAAGAGATTTTGAAACACTGATGATCGTACCTGAGAGCTAGACTAGACCTGATCCGACAGTGTGTGGTGCACCTGTAGTCGCTGGTGATCTGAACATCAGTGTACCAACAGATATGCAGTGTTAGATTGGTGGTACGCTGTTTTAAAGGGGTGCTACAGTGATTTAATATTGCATTGCAATGATGTGTTGGGAGACTTGCAAAGGACACATTAAAAAAAAAACAACAGGCTGAGCTACCTGAGTTTTAGTTCCAAAAACACTGGGTCCTAAAATTCCCATAATGCAACTCAATAGAGTATTTTCATTTGGGTGAACAAACACATCTTTTAAACTCAATGCCTTGAGTTTGTAACATAAGCTTTCTGCTATAAATTTGTAGTCAGGCCAAGATGACCCCGGTGACATCATTAGGGTTACTTCCTCATCTTTGACAAAGTCTCTCCGGAACTACTGACGACATTAAACAACTGTTTTAGGTTCACAAGAATCTGGTGATAAAATACATATATGATACAAGGTAGGGAAGTCAGTTCCGGCTAATTTTGCTTTAGCCCGACACCCAGTAATCGGTAACTAACCAGTTAATTTCAAAGATAAAAACTTGAAATACAAAAGACCTTCCCTTTTAGTCCAGCACTCTATTGACTCAGAGAGGGTTAGGGCCACAAGTGCTATCCATTTAGAGGTGGAGAAATGTTTTGTTTTATAAATGTTTTATCTTTTATTTTATTTTATTTTGGCTGTGTTGACTGACACCTGGCTAGCTGCATTAACATGTAGAAACACAGTGCCCACTACCGACCGTTTGGTCTCTACTGTTAGCTAGCCATGGCTGCACTGAACTGGGCATAACCTGGGTCCGGTGGGAGCTAGCTAGTGGCACCACTTGTAATGCTATCCTGTGCACTGCTGCAGAAACATGGTTGCCACCCTTTGGTCTCCTCCTAGGTCACTCTGGTGAATAAGTGGCTTCTTTTTGAGCTGCAAACCTCCTTTAGCATTGTTAACTAAGCTAGCACCACTAGCTATGCTAACACAGCTAATGGTGCTAACGGAGCTAAACAGTGATAACATAGTTAACAATGTACCGTTGTTAATCAACAGGGCGACATTGGGGGAAACTGAAGGGTGGGTGCAATGTTTCCACAGTAACGCTCTTCGGTCAGGAAGGCATTATTAGCGGCAATCGTCAAATGAGCTGCCCCACTAGCTAGCTACCAACAGTCCTGGGTGGTGCACAAGAAAGTAAACTGAAAAACTGCTAAATTAAACTATATACTGAAATGCATAACCTGTCAAAAACATTCTCTACCTTTAACCGTTAAACGATTCAACATATTGCTATGGGCGGTACACAGCGTTTTTTTAAAATCTAATTTTAGGAGCTTGCAGTGCGTCCTTTATGATGCTGCCTGTTTCACTGGCCCGTTATTTGTTTTTACACAAGTGCTACGTTGTTACGTTGAAATATAAGAGTCAAATCGTTGAAGATCAGAACATAAAAATGAACCACTGCCGCAACTCTTTGCACGTAAATTATTAAGTAAAAATTGATACAGTGCTTTAAGAGAATCCATTCAGTGTCACAAAACATAATATTGCAGGGCTGAGTAGTTGAGTAGTCCTCTGTATGACGTCTAAATTGAGATGTGTAAAATCAGTGGAGCACCCCTTTAAGGTTGTTTAAGTTCTCATATGTCTCATAAGGTAAATAGATGGATGACAACAAATCCTCATGTTGACGTGTTTTGGCACCACTAGCTAAAGCTTCTAAGCCTCATCTAACGCTAATCTAGTGGGACGTACTCTTAAGTACATCCACCACATATTCCTCTACTACATGACCAGATCACTGACAGACTAAAGCGCTACCACAAACTTTACACAACAGTTAAAGGGTTAACAGATAGATAAAACCCCACAGGTTATAACAGAAGCTTAACTACACATTTATCAAAGCTAACATAATCTCAATCTACACTATTTATCTTAATGATACGACCATTTCTGTCATTTTCTACTAATGCAATAATGTTATACGAGGTATTTTCAGACTCATGTAATGACGACTCCTGGGGACGTGATAAAGTTGTTGGGGGTGGCGGTCACTACTCGAGGGCTCAGAGGTCAATGGACAGCATTTACAAAATGGTGTAGCAACGTGGTCACAAAAAGGTGGCTACTGGCAAGTTTCTAATCTCACTAAAAACTATTCCATCTCCAAAAATATGCTTTACATGTTTGTTCATCCAGCGTGTACTTTCTCAAGTCGTTTCATGTTTTCTTTTCCCTTTTTCAAAAAGTAAAAAGTTCCCCAAACTGTGCAATTTCTCTTAATCGTATACAAAATATTTCATTCTGAACATTCATCTAACAGCCAAAACCGAGCATAAACCCAAAATCAACATGCAGAGACGGGTGGATCTTGATTTTGGATTTTAAAATTAAAGGGTTTGCTCTTTGATCCTTAGCAAGCAGAGTTATCAACCCCGAGATATTAAACGCAATCATTCAACTAATGCTGTTAAAGCGAAGGTTTCCATACAGGAAAAACAGGATTTACGCTCGACACCACGACCAGCCTGGCACTTAGATATTCACAGATTCTGCCAGGATTTGTTTTCCCCGTCTGGCATGAACTACACGGATGCAAATGCATTCAATTTACAAAACAGACTGCGTCTCTCTCACAGGCCTGCTGCTGATAAAGCCGGTGGAATTAAAAAAACCCACACATGACCTTTCTCCATTCGAGAGCCAATCAGGAAGTGAGGTGTTCGGACTAATACTGATTACTGGCATCCATAGACGAGTCATCATGCAGTCAGGATATACAGGGTTGTAGCACTCAGGCATTAAAAAGTTAAAACATTACATATGAAAAGAACTATACAGACCGAGGAGTTATAGCTAGAGTTAAAATCTTAGGAACAACAACAGTGGCAGAGTAAAAAAAAAGCCACAAGGAAAGAAAGTCTATGTTGAAAACTGAGGAGGAAGGAAGATTTTTGAATCCATTGTCTGGGTTCTTCCAGATTACCAGAACTTTCTTCTGATGGTCCGACGACTGGTTCTGGAAACAGGAGCTTCGCCTTTGGCTCTACGTGGGACAAAGCACTGTGGAGACAAGATAACATCAGAGTGTGATCAGTGCTGCTTTGATACCCACTGTGGCACATGAAGGAGAGCTGTGAAACTATGGAAGAGCGACTACCACGGGGAAAAATGTGGGGTGAGTAAAGAGAAGAAACAAGTGAGAAGCAGACACGAGAACAGCTGCTACTACAAGCTCGCAGAAAAGGGGAGTTATATGCATGGGTGTATTAATGTGTTTCAGGGTAGGTGTAGTGCAGCCACAAGCACCGCACAGCACGAGAGGCACTACAGCGAAGAGTGAGTGAGGGAAGGCTGCTGCATTGAGGGGGTAAAGAAAGTGAAACTACAAAGAGGAGAGAAAGAGAGCAGGGCGTTTGACAGGGCTCTGAAGAGAAGGCTGAAGGTGAAGAATCTGTGTTAATGTGTCAGTGCCTCACAAACCTCAAGTTTCCACTGCTCTCATACCAGAGCTACCCAGAGGACAATGCAGCACAGACGAAAGACAAGGAAGGTACAGGTCAACAGTGAAGGGTGGCAAGGAAAGCATTTCTCCCCTCCCTTTAATTAATGTTTGTGCTGAGTGCTACTTTTCTATGTGCCATCTTTTTTTTCTACTGTCAGCTTCCCTGAAAATGGAGAAGTGAATTTTGCATCTCTGATTTTAAACAACAGGGGGCAGGATGTCTGAATGTCAGGCGGAACAGACACAAACAAAAGTCACCTGCCCCTGACACACACCTCTAAATCACAGACTGTATAACAAAGACAGACGGCATGACAGTGAAGCCAAAACACCTCAATCGCTCCCAGGTAGCTGGCTGCAATATAGGTCATAAACCCCGCCCCCTTCATGTTGGCACATGGGACATGGGCCAAACTAGGACTCATCAAATTTGTTCTCAAATACGCCATCTGTCATTGAAGGTAGTTTCTATCAGACTGGTGTTTGTTCAAGTGTTCGTTTTTCTGATAAATTTGGGTATAACTATTTATTTGATGCTATGAACAGGAAGTCATTATTGACGGCTGAACGTGCCAATCAGTGTGCTTGCTATCAATGGCTTTGCTCATGATTGGTTGGGCAGGTGTATGGGCTGGAACTCAATACCATGGAGATCGCTACTGTCCTGACTCTGGCTCCAAATGACATCACCAGCACAAGATGGCAGCGGCCGTATAAAGAATATTTTGGCTTCATTTTTGAATAGTGGGAGAAAGTGACGACGTGTCGTCCATCTTTATATACAGTCTATGGAAAAAGACTATTGGAACACTTTTCATTACTGCAATGAACCAACTTAATATGACTGACTCAGATTTCTACCCCACTCACAGGAAGCTGTTAAAACTGACTGAGGATGTGCTGTGTGTTTACCTTTGAGAATGTAGTCTGTTAGCAGAGCGGGTACCTTCTCACTGTCGTCCCTCATGGCGTGGAGGACTAACAAGGACAGAGCAGCTCATTACATTTTGAATACATAACATGCACTAAAACAAAACACAGAAAACTGTTTTTAAGACCAACAAGCTGTGGAGACGACCACATTTAATTTGTCATTATGGTCCAGTTGGTGTGTATATTGTAATGAGGGGTCAATACACTCACTCTTTGTGAGAATCTGGAGGTCTTCTACTGCCGGGGAGCCGGCTTTCTTCTCATATGGGATTACTGTGGTCAAGTACTGAAAAAAGGAACATCATGTAAGACACAACAGAAGAATACTGTTACACATGCAGGTGGATGGTTAAAGTGACAACATAGATTTTTATGTGTACAATGTTTTAATTTAATCTTAAACACAAAAGGCTCAAGTGTTAGAGGGTGATATAATATAATGTCAGTGTCATGACGGTCAACATATGAACAAGTACAGGCTTGTTTCAACCCTTAGTGACTTAGAGGAGCAGTGCGTAGGATTTAGGGGGATATATTGTCAGAATTATATTTCCATTCAGTTGGTTGGAATCTCCAACCTCACCACTAGATGTCACTAAATCCTACACACAGCTCCTTCAATGAAGTAAATGTTTTCTGATGTGAGCTAAAGAGGCAGTGGTTATGCAACAGTGTCCTTTTGACTTCAAACAAAGGAACAACAAAATGACAACACAGTAAAAACTGCAAAATATGACAAGTGATGAAATAAAATAAATAAAATGACAACTGAAGAAAGAAATCAAGTTATTAAAAAAGATAAATCATGACTAAGTAAAGCAAAACCGACAATTAAAATCAACCACAAAGAGAAAACAGATGAAGTCAATGATGGAATATATGACATCAAACTCCAGCAGAAGCTGTAAAGTGGTTAAAAGGAAAAAAATAAGAGGACAGAAAAATGTCTGCAAAGAAAAAACACATTGTGTTGAAAGAAAGAGCAGGGGCACCTGTTTGTCCCCTCCAGTGTTGCCAAAAGTTTGACGGAGGCCATTTTGAATGACATTGGAGAGTCCCTCCAGAGTGAGGAGCTACAAGGAGCGAGAGGAAGGAAGGAAAAAGAGAGTAAAGAGAGATAAGGCGGTTTCTGTATTAAAGGGAAAGAAGGAAAGTCTTGGTGCTCGAGTGAAAGCAGCTCTCCCACGCAAACTGTCAGCTCATGCATCATGCTGCTGATACTCTGAAGAAGAAGTGTGTGGCTGCGTGTCTATTCCACTGATCGTCATTATAATCATGCATTCAGGGCATATGTTTTTGTCTTTGCTGATGCCTCCCACACCGTGTCACCACATGACTCACCGTGCCTGGTATGTGCGTGCTGGCTGTCCTCTGGCCGTTGGGCCCAGTTGTCGTCGTACTTCTGATCTTCTTCTTCTTCCTCAGCAGCTCGCGGTGCTCCTTCTGTCTGTTCTGCACGTCGATCAACAGCGAGATGAAGCTGTTCTTCACCTGTTTTTTATTCAAACAGAAGTCCTTAATTTATGTGTTTCAAGATCAAACTGCAAATTATTTTTTTAATTCCTTCTTGATGGATGTAATGCTGTTTGACGAATCTATTTTTATCTGCTGCTAAAAATACACCGTCATGACATTGAAGCAAATTACAATGTAAAAGAAAAGCTGTGGGCAATTCACTGACCTCTCACCAGCCTACACAACACTGTGAGCACACACAACAGACATTCAAATGGCCATGTTATCTTCAAATTAAATCTAACATTTAAACGCTTCCTTACAACCAAGCATTACTGTGGAACTGTCTGACTGATTCTGACTGTACAGACGGCATAATGCTGTTAATAACTGGGTCAGTTTTGGACTGGTTCTTAGCTTCATAATATCTCAACAGACCCACATGCAGTTTATGTTGTCACCTCGTTGTTGTGATGCTGAGCTGACGCAGTTAAGAGGATCAAAATCAAAGTACCTCCTTCTCATAGTCCAGTTCGTCTCGCAGGGCCAGAGCCTGGATCAGCTCTTCACTGTAGCGGCGAATTGCCGTTTCCACTTCCTCCAGAGTCTCGGTCAGCTCGGACACAGACAGCTGACGCAGCCCTGAGGATAGGGTGTACATAGATTAGGACGTAGTATATTTATGTACTTGTTGTGTGTATGAATTTCTGGAACAAGCAATATTACAATGTTGAACATTCATAATCACATTTAAGTAGTGGCCTCTGATGCTTAGATATGGGTAAGTTTGATATTTTTCAACCTGATTTCCCCATGTTGCCGTCGCTGTGTCTCAAATCACATAGTTCCGTTAGTACACTTCTATGTAGTATACTATGTGCACTATGTTCTCATTGGCGTAGTGCGCGAATTTCGACAGGGTAGTGTTACTTCTCAGTGTGAACACACTTATGCACTCAAAATATTAAGTGTAAGTACAGAAGTACGCGATTTAAGACACATTATGTGTCTAAGACTAATGGGAGCAACAGTTTTTGAAATTGGTCCCGTATTAAGCGAGACAGCTGCACAGGCAGCAATTTAAACCACCCACTTTAATTTACGTCCACTAAAAGTGCTTGTTTCTTCCACGGAAGGGCTGAGATTGTTATTCCAAGTGTCTGAAAACATTATGCACAGGATCCCTACAGAGATAGAGTTTTTCTTAAAGAGTAAGATCCTTTTTGTTAAACCAGAAACAGCCCTAAAAGCACTATCCTCATAATCCTTCAGGACCCCTCTCATGTCCTGTTCCCGGTGTTTGAGTGGCTCCCCTCAGGACGCAGACTTCGCTGCCCAGGCTGCAGGACTCAGGGCTGTCCAGCTCCTGAACTCCCAACCCCACTGATTCAGTATCCACACCATTGCCCCCCCACCACCACCATGCACTTTATATTGACTTATAGTATTTTTCATGGACTTAAGCACTTCCAGCACTTTAATGCATATCATGTAGCATCCTTTTAATTGTCTATGTTGTCTTGTCAATTGTCTGTATGTGTTGTTGTGCTACTCTATGGGCATTTTAATTGTCCCTCAGGGACAAATTAAGTGTTTTGAATTGAATTGAATCACCAAACCAATCACCAGATTTAAATAAATAGTCATTTTAGCGTGTATAAAGCAAGCATATTTTCAAATCTTACTGGGTGAATTAAAAGTTTATTTTAGCCAAACCACAGTTGATGATTGTTGGAACAGTGGAAAGATTAACAAAGGCGGCTTTTGTGAGTTTTATTTTGTTTCTGTCGTGTTTTTTATGATGATATAATTACTGTTTATTAAAATGGAGTGGTGGGTTTGGCGATGGCGATTTAGTGGCTGTTTCTGGTTGAACAAAAAGGATCTTACTCTTACTTCTATCTCTGTATGGATCCTTTCCACAGTCAGTGGCAAAAACAAGCACATTTAAAGGAAGTCAATTGACGATGTACAAATGCCCCAATGCATTGCAGCCCATTTTGCAGCTGGACCAGATTCAGAAATTGTAGTTCCTGTTAGTCACTTAGACACAGAAATGCTTACCCTTTAAAGCATGTGTGAAAATCTCCTCTATGTGCGACGAATCAAAGGTGGAAGTGACATGAATGTAGGGAAAAAATACGTTAATATAAGGAGATATCTAAAACAAAATCTTTAGCCTGAAGGCAAACTTGGTGCGACTGCTCATTCTGCACCAGTGTAGCAATAGAAACAGTGTTCAAGCCAAATATATGCTGTTGATTATATAACATGTAAGAACAGCGTAATTGCTGTCGGTTTGCATTTGTTACACATTACGTAAGAACGTTAGTGCATGTGAGTGTAGCCGTTTCTTCGTGTACCAGACAGCGCGACCTATTACACTTCACTGAGTGGTTTAGATAACTGTCAAATGGCAGCAGAGTGTGAAAAAGCACTGCTGCTTCATAAAGGGATGAGCACAAACACTAAAACATTTTTTCTTTTCTTGTTAATGTACACAACAATACTCACGGTCCTCGTAGCTGGTGTTGGAGCCGGAGCGTTTCATGGTGTGGAGGTCCTGAGAGAGCATGGACAGGTCAGACTGTGAGGGGCTCTCGTCGTCCTCTGGGTCTGGAGACTCCTGCATCATCTCCTCTATCTCCTCTATCACCTAAACGACACCCCCAAAAATAGACACACAAATATGTTCACACGGGTATGGTAGTGTGTTTTAGATTTTTATATGTCGTAAGTTTGTCGTTTATAGGTTTACATAAGGATGTAATGTGACTGTGTGATCGCTCTCTGTGTTTTATGAGGTTTGTCATTTCTCAGCTGTAGTTCACACACTGATATTTACAGCCTGAAGGTGTGTTTTCCTGTATATTATTGCCTGTTAAAGTTCAAGCTTACCAGCAAAAGAAAATTATATTTAAAGGGACAGTTCACCCCCAAATCACAAAGATACATATTTTCCTCTTGCTTGTAGTGCCATTTATTCATCTAGATGGTTTTGGTGTGAGTTGCAGAGTGTTGGAGATATCAGCTGTAGAGATGTCTGCCTTCTCTCCAATATAATGGAACTAGATGGCACTCAGCTTGTGGTGCTCAAAGTGCCAAAAAAATACATTTGAAAAACTCATCAATGACATCACATCAATGTCTCTTTCCAGAAATCATGACCTGGTTACTCAAGATAATCCACAGACCTTGTTGCGAGCTGTTTCATGTAGTTTCTTTCTACCAAACTAAACCCACCAACTGTATCACCGTGCAGAAGGAAGCGTGCATCTACTGCTAGCTCACCTAGCACCACTGAGCTAGCTAACGTTACAGCTCAGCCAAGGAGGACGACAGTAAAGTTTACATCTCATTCTGTCACGAGCACGAGCCTATCATCCATGAGTAGATGCATGCTTCCTTCTGCTCGGTGATATTGTTGGCTGGTATAGTTTAATAGAAAGAAAATAGTTCCCCATTGAAACTGCTTACATCAAGGTCTGTGCTTTTCATTTTGGAGTGAACTGTCCCTTTAAAAACAAAATTAACACTGGTCCAGTCTGACCTGCATGTCTCACCACAGCTGATGTTTGTGTAAGACACATGAAGAGTGTCAGGACGACTGCAGGAGTCTGCTGTGAGTTGTTACATTATTAGATGTTTAGAGATGCAACAACTTCAAGTCCCTCAGATGAAAAATAACCAGCGAACTGGGAGCAGTAAATCCATTCTTCCAGGATGCTATTTTGGTTCTGCTCACTTCAGTCTGTTTGTAGTTTGCCTCTCTGAGTGCTATTTCAGCTCATCATGACATTTGCAAATGGTTTATAAAAGCATCCCAGGAAGAAATATCCCATCCACAACCTGACATCTGTGTGTGTATGCATGCAAACACAAAAAAACTGAGCTGAAACACAACTGAAAAACATAACTGAACAAACAGGCTGGACTTCATAGTAATTATTAGGCCAGAAGAAAAGAAAAGGAAGCAACTTCTTTAGGCCATATCTGTTTTAACATGAACCAGAAATTTGCATATTATGCAAGTGTGTTGCAGATACAAATAGGGTTGGGTACCATTTACATTTGAACCAATAACCGTATGCTACCTGTAATTGGGTACTGGTACCAAACAATACCTTTTTTCTGTAATAACAAAAAATTCAATTTTTGCAGGGGTGACTTTTCTAATCACACACAGAGCTAATCTGTCTCTGTTTGTGAGTGTGTCTGCCCGTCTAGCAGTGACAACAGGCTATTGCTAAAATGATACTGATAAGAAAACAGACCAGACGCCAAAACTCGCGGCAGACTGGTTGCAGTTTTGGCCCACTAGCCAATGGAGCAGCTTCCTGGCTTTAGGGTGCCTCCGCCTCCTGTGTGAAGTTGAACCAAGCAGCTCCACGGAGCTCTGTTGCCAGCCTCTGAGCTCCGTGGCCAGCTTCCAGGCTTTGGGGCACCTCGGCCACTTCTGCCTCTTGTCTAAACCCGGCGTTCTCACCCAGATGCGCTCTCAGGTACTGATATGTGGCACTGATGGATTTAACGTGAGCTGGTACTTGGTAGTGCCGACATAATTTATTCAGTGTCCTTAAAAGTACCGAGTTTGGTACCCAACCTAAGATAGGAAAGGCCCCAAATACAGGAAACTGCAGTGCATATTTATTCACATTTGATTCATGCCACCTCCCCAAGAAGCCGAAATGTTCTCAGCCCTCAAGAGTTTTCCATATGACAGACACACAGCAACACATCCCACTGTGAGCGTGTTACCTGCTCGGCTGTGAAGAGCGGCTCATCGTTGATGCAGGACACGATGATCGAGTGCATATCCATCTGCTCCCTGAGCTCCTCATCGTCAGACAGATCCAGAGACTGGTTATCCAACTTCTGTCCATCGGGGAAAGGAGGGCAGAGATTTAGGAGGACGAGAAAGACAGAGCGAGATGCAACTTGGATGAGACAACAAACAGGTGGTTAAGCAGATTGAAGGCAGGGGAGCAAACTGCTTACATTTGTATCTTGGCTTCTCTTCTGCGAGGTTTAAAAGCAGCGCAGGATTATGGAAATGGAGCCTGTGCATTTTACTGTGTGCTTGAAATGTTACGCTAAAGGACTGTGTGTGTGCGTGCGTGTGTGTGTGCGTGTGTGTGTGTCTCAGTGGTACCTCGTGCTCTGTGATGTTGAGGGTGGGCAGGTGTAGGGAGCGAGTGTGCGATGTCTTCCAGTCCACAGCCATCACGTTGCCATAATTATCTGTCAGAGCGTTCCAGACCCTGGAGGAAAGACAGAGGAGTTCATGATTTAATTAAGAATGAAGAGTAAACAGAATAATGTTGTGACTAAGGGACAGAATTTAACACCCTTTCCGCCCCAAATCAGCACATGTATGCAGGTTTTATAAACACAGGAAACCAACTATAAATAAGTGACAGACTCTTTTCCCACTATCAGGAGATGAGTATGCCTTCCTGTTTCTTTACTGGTGTGTCATGTTTGACGTCATGAGCGCAGCAGAAAACAGGGTTAGTTAGAAAGCAGCGTGGAAGCCAGTTAAAATGTTACGGTGGCTGCTTCTTTTTATATGTTACTTATTCAGCCTCTCTTTCAAACTCAGTGCTGACTTATTCAGAACGATTTTTGAGCACTGCCTGGACAAAGATGGAAGAAGTTTGTGGCTGAGATGAGAAAGAAACGCAAAAGTTATTAACAGTTGCTCTGGAAAAATCTGCATGTCCAACCAGGTGTCATGTTTATATTAGCATGCAGCTTGGGTCACATATTTCTGCATAGTTTCGCGATATTTTTGTGTGTAAATATCATAGTATTTTTTTATTATAGAAGTTATTATTGTCAAAAAATACAAATTAAACTTAAGGTAGTCTACTAGAATAACATAATTAATTACTTTTAGTCCACTAGATACTTTTTACTGCTGCAAAGAAATGACTGAGGGGAGATGAACAGGCTGTTATCTTATTAGATAACAGATGCTGACAAGGCATCATAGAAGAAATGATCAAATATGCACTACTGAATTTACATTAAAATAAGAATTTACATTGCATTAAACGTGCGCTAGGATGCGTTCAAACGTCAGCTGTTCATCACCAGTTTTCAAATGCGACCTCCCTGTCATACATTCTCGTGTCAGCACGGTGGACGCAGAGCCTCCAAGCATTCCTATGAGACAGCGCTGAGCAGGTTTTTTTCATGCAGCATAGCGAGGCGGTCATTGGATAAATGCGACAAAATCGTCACTTCCTGGGAGGCTCAGCTTCCCTGGGACCTAATGGAGTGGTAGGCGGGAGAGGACGCTCGGTGTCTGCATGATGATTGGAGGAATTGTCTAAAAGGCTTAACCCCTTTGTGATTGACAGCACTTTGGAAATACACATCGGCATCGTCGCATTTCGAGCTCAGTCCCATGCAGATATTGGAGTGGAGTCTTCTGACAGAGTGCTGTCTGGAGTTCCTTATTTCCATAAGCAATATAGCTCATATTTACCGTTTGTACACAGTTCAGGTGTTTAAACCATCTGAAAATCTTTGAGGTGTGTTTTGCTGTGGTTCTATGGCATGAGGGTGGTTGGAAAATGGCTTCAATTAAATGTTGCTTTTATAAGTTACTGCCTCGCTACAATGTGACAAATTTTATGATGTAAACTTAAAGTGAGCTTCCCCTGTTTGAAAGACCAGCAGCCGCCACTGCTGCAGAGTCAATTTTCGCGGGAAGAATATCGACTATAACCTTTCCCACTAAAGGCAAAAGTTGGTGGGTGTTAGTTTGTTTTTTTGTCTTGTGGAAAAAGGGCTTAAGTAAGACATTTTCATCTCACCACAGATAAGACAAACTCTGCTTCCTTCTCTTTTTACTGTGACACAGCATTACTTGGCAGTGTGATGTCCTGTCCTCTGACCACCCCCTTACCACTTCACTGCGTTCCTGCTGCTGCATCTCAAATTAGCTCCTTAAAACCAATGACGAATGTAACAAATCCTTAATCACACGTCATCTTCCCTCAGTAAACATTCCCTGGTGAGAAACGCTGACGCACATACGGTGGCTCAACCTAAAAGCAAAGGTCCGCAATGTTTTCGGCGGCCCATATGGAATTCATCTCTGTGAAAACTGTGTGTTCAGATCAGTAGAGTCTTTTTTACAAGTCTGCTATAATATCGGCTGATTCAGACACAGTGTCATCATTACACCAGCAGACTGTTGAATGTTTACAATACTCTGCAGCACGCACGTTGGCAGAGAAGCTATCACTGTTGAGCAGATGGTGGCGCCGAGTCTGTTAGACAAACAAGTTTACTGTTCGACTGTGAAATCCATCTGGATTTGAGGGGCTGTTGCAAAATATGTGCAAGTATGTATGCACACAATGTAAGAAATCTGAATTATTTCGGTGCCAAATGTTCCAGCTCAAAACACTCAGTGTTTGTTAAGCTCTAAATATCATACTCGACTTGTGCGTAGTTATTCAGGTAAGGAGTGACCAGATGATTATGGGTCAGGATGATTTAATACATCCTGATTCATTTTATGTTATTCAGGATTTGTTGGAGACTTAATTAAAAGGATATATATTTTACAACAATATAATAAACTGCCCCTTCATGTGGAACAGTTGTGTGCATGTGCATGTTTTCAAACACTATGACAGATAATCAAGTCTCTGCAGAATATTAAATTTAACTGCACGTGCAAGTCACTGTGTTTTTATTCCTGGTGACTGCTGCGAGCGGAGAGGATGGATGCTGTGAACCCATGTGTCAGAGTGGCTCTGCATCGTCATACCCTCTTCCTCACACACACGTACACACACACAAACGGACAAGTGTTTACATAACTTGCATGTTTCCCCCTGAAGTGCTTGTGCACAGCTTGGGGAGCGGGGGACTGAGGGGTTGCTCTAAATAGGGCAAAGGCTGGCAGGATGCATTTTTTTTGCCTCGAGCAATGACACTGTGCCGGGCACGTGAGTGCATGCCAAAATACACGATTAGCTTCACTGAGAGCATTTACATTTCAAAATGAGGCCAGTCTAGATTTCAGGGGACCAATTTCCTCGTTTCTACTTCGATGCTGCCAATTTGTCTGATTCACTTGCGTGAATATATTCATGTGGATGTTGTTTTCTGTTGCATATGTATAATCCACATGCACGACTTGGCTTTAAAACAAACGCATTTCCCTTTCTTCATTCACACCCACACCCACACCCACATTTCCTCCCTGTCATCCCCGTTGTTCGTCTCAGCCACGGTCTTTCTGGAGAACTTGTTAAGCGGCTAGGCACGTCCTGCAAAAGTGCAGTCATCCAGAAAAGACTCTCACTGAGCTTGGCGCTGCTCTTTGGGCTTCGCCAGGCTGCTGTCCAATTATTCTGTTTCTTCCTTCCGCTGTGTCTTTACCTACAACAACCATAGATGCTTCTCACCCTGTCTGACCAGCTCTCCTACATCCCCCCTTAACATTTAGATCACTATTAAAAGGAAACCTCTGTATTTGCTGACTTGTTGTGTCTGAGTGACTAATGGGAACAACAATTTTTGAAACTGGCCCAGTATTGAAGGAGAGCGCTGCAGCCAGCAGCAGCAACAACAACAATAACACAAGCTGTAATGTAACCACTCAAGGTTTCTGCGCACCCTCAATTTACATCCACTAGAAGTGCTTGTTTTGCCACTGACAGGCCCAGATTGTTATTTTAAGTGTCTGGCAACATTATGGAAATGATCCTTACAGAGACAGACCTTTTTTGTTAAACCAGAAACAGCCCCATAATCACTTTCGCCAAACCCAACAGATGCCATTTAAATAAACAATAATTTTAGTGTGTACACAGCCTACATATTTTCACATCTAAGTGGGTGAATGGAAGGTTTATATGAACCAAACCATAGTTGGTGATTATTGGAACAGTGAAAAGACAAACCAAGACAGCTTTTGTGAGTTTTAACTAGTTGCTATTGCCTCTGAGTGAAGTCCGCTGCGCCCGTCAGTGGCAAAACCAAACACTTTTAGTGGACGTTAACTGATGGTGCGAACGTGCACCAAGCCTGTAATACGGATGCCGACTGCAATACTGGATCAATTTTAAAAAGTGGTGTTCCTTTTAGTCACTAAGACACAAAAACATGTAAATAAATAAAAAAAAACGTTGAAAAACACTTAAGTTACCTTTTAAGTGCAGGATTGTTACTGCTTTGCTGAGACAAGCTCTCTTCTATGACTGTCACTGTGTGTACGTGTGTGGCTAAGTTGCAGTTAGGTAATAAAATGTCCAAATAAAAACCTAATGTCCAAGCTCCAAGGTCTTGTCTGAGTCTTCAGTTCTCATGTCCAAGTGACCAGCTGGGTCCAGAATGAAATCTTTAAATGTCCTAAATCGTCCAACCCAAAGGTATTCAGTTTACAACTATGTAGAGGAAGAAAAAGCTATAGTATAAACTAGAGGTGTAACGGTATGCTGTGTATTTGTCCTGAGGCATTCAGTACAGGAAGTTCAATTTGGTATGTAGCTTTCTCGGTTCTGTGCCCCCAAAAAATTACTGTCAAAAACATCAATTTATGCCTATCACTGGCATGTGCAGAAGTAAAATTCTGGAGCACAAGTTTTACCAGGAAGGTTTTGGCAGTGCACCAGTTGTAGTCTGTCAGCTGCTCGTTGTCTTAGCCTGGGTAGACAGGTTTCAGGTATTATCAACAGCTAGGAGCTTTACAATGGAGCATTATATTCTGCGATGTTTATTTTTGTTACTTATCTTTTCTTATTGACAGCATGCCAATATTTGAGTGCCTTAAAACGTAAGAATAGAGGCCAATGATCCACCATTGAATAATCATCATTATTGTTATATTATTTTTGATTATTCAGAAATGTACCAAACTGTAAACCCGAAACAGAACCATGAATATTGTGCACTATTATACCGGGCTTTTTAAATTTAATTTTTTTGTCCACTGGACAAATGGCTAATGAATGTTCAAATTATACCAGCCACTCCATAGATTACTTTTTGACTGGTGAGTGAAGCAAATCTACCAGCCACTTGAATATTTACCTGCATTTGGCTGGTGGATGTTGCTAATTTTGTACCTTAGTGAAACCCCTTATATAGACAACACATAGGAAAAGCAGCATTGTATAAGCTGCATTTGAGAAATTCAGCATTTTTGACAGATGAATGTTTGAACCGACTGATCAATTATCGACACCCGTTTTAAAATCAGTTGCCGATTCATTTTCTGCCATTCGCCAAATAAATATATCGACTAAATGTTGCTGCTCTGTGGCAAAAAAATACAAAAGACTGTACAAAAAATTGTGCACTTGGCACAACTCTTCAACCCAGTTAATGTAAAAGTTATGTAAGCAAAGCTCTCAATGCATGATAGTCGTCTGCGTCTGTCTGCGGAGATAGCTTAACAGTCATGTCCTAGATCAGTCAGATCCAAGCAACACTTTCAAAAAGACATGAATAACTTCCCTATCGGTAGAAAAGGGGAAGCTTCTGTAACTAGATCTAACAATATCACTAATGTTGCAATGGTACATGCAGAGGAAAGCAGAAGGCAACAGGAGGGCGATACACAGCCCACACAGCTCTGTAGTCACAGTGAAGCCTGTGCTCGGTGTGGGATTAATGTGGCTAACTGCTGGGAAGTAATAACATGTTGTCATGTGAATGTGCAGTTGTGACATTTGAGTGTCTGTGAGATACAACAACTGCTGAGGACCTCCGGCTGTGATAAGAGGGGCTGTAGAGGTGGTGGGAACAGACGCTGACAGGGCAACCTTTCAGTGGTACTGTATGAAACGTGACATGTTGTGTGTGTTTGCTGTGAGAGGAGCTGCAGGGATCCTAAAAGTGAAGTCAATTTTTGTGTGTCATATAATGAAGGTGATTTAAACACAGGATAAAGAGCAAGTGTGCAGGGAGCAACTTTCATTCAGTGTATGGATCAGTGGTTTAATAGCTAACATTAATTTAGTGTGAAATCATGTAGTGGAAACGTGGCATGACCCCTCCCCTCTCCTCTGCACACACACATACAAACTCTTGATTCATCCATTCAAGGACCAAACAGTCAAAATATGATATAACTTTGTGTTTGTCGTTTATAACACTGCATTATATTGCTGCTTCTCCTGTTATTAATGATATCAATTAGTTAAATAATGACACATGTGAACATATTTTGATATAATACCACATAAAGTGCACACTCCTTACACAAACATGCCCTTGCTAGCTGGCTAAACTTTGAACGACACTGATTGCGGCTAAGCTAACAGCCCCTCACTGTAATATCAACGGTAGGTTAGCTTGCTGAGGCTAACAATGCTAGCTAGCTAAGAGATTAAAAGTTAGCGTAAATAAAATAAATGTCACACTCACTCGTCGTCTTTCAAGTAGTTGTCCTCTGTGATGGGTTTAATGGGGGCAATGTTCTCCGTCGTGGTGTTGTAGTTTCGGAAACACACTGTCAGCTTCTCGTCGAAGTCGTGGACGAGGTCCTCCATGGATTTGAAGCTGCAGATCTCCCCGGAGAAACTGTTGTCCAGGTCTGAGAAATCGTCTAGGCCCGACGACGGATCGCCCACGTTGGAGTTGAGCTGGTCCAGCTGGTCGGCCGACGCCGAGGCCGGCTTGAACTCGTTGAAATCCTGCCAGTCCTCGTCGAAGTGGGCTAACGGCGCCGCCATGACTGCCGTGGGAGCTCCTCGGTTGCCAGCCAGTCGGACCGCGCGATGGTGCTCTGTTCTCGGCTTCGAGACACTGGACGAGACGGAGAGGCGGAGAGGGCGAGGGAGAGACGGGAGGGTGTGACGTCACTGTGGACGCTCCGCCCCCTCCAGATGGAGCAAAACAAAACCACGTCAGCTGGGTCTCTATAATAATAATATAATATATGACTGTTGCTCCACAGGTTTATGACAGTTAATAAAAACTACATGTTTCACCCAGATACACTTATATTAGAGCCTGTGTTACTCATTACTGGGACAGATATTAAAAATTTAAAATGTACTTTAGGGGTATTAGTGTAAATGGATTGGTGTAGCTATAGTGGTGTGTCTATTAGATATATTGTGGTATATGTATTTTATTGTGCCTTCCATGTTTACAGTGAATTGCGGTTTCATGAGGTTTAAAACTGTACATTTTTAATAACACTTTAGATCTACATGTAAAAGCCTAACTAGGGACAAGAGTTAAAAATGAGCAGTAACTATAAACTCTCATTAGTCTCATACTCTGTACAGGAACTATGTTAAATTGCATCGACCCTATGAAATAAAACGAAATAGAATATAATAAAACAGAATAAAATAAAATAAAAAATAAAATAAAATAAAATAAAATAAAATAGAATAAAATGAAATAAAATAATGAATAAAATAAAATAAAATAATAAAATAAAGTAAAAAAAATAAATTAAAATGAAATTAAATGAAATAAAATAAGATGAATAATTAACTAACTAATGGAATAAATGAATAAATAAGGAAAAAAAAGAAAAGAAAATTTTACCAAAAGGGGAACCATCTTGGAACTTACAAATAAAAAAAAATTGCCCCTTCAAATTCTGTTTTTCTAACAAGATTACAGAGATCCATTTTGACATTTTGCACAACTTCCACCCTTCTAATGTAACAGTGTCAATATTTGCTGACTTAGAAGAACAATGCACATTTTGCAACAGTGAATCTGAATAATTAGTACATTTGTTTTATATATCAGTTTTGGACAGATTTGGGAATTTATATTTTTAGAATTACTGGTCACTCTGTAAAGTTCAAACTGTTATTTTTTCTTTTTTGAAAGTATTGTTAATCAAAATCATCCTGTTTAAAAGTTTTTTGATAGATTTTTTTTAATCTAATTAAATCTCTCAAACATGTAAATACCAAGAAAAAATATATCAACCACACCACATTATAACATTCTATATTGTAATTTGTCTACTATTGGATTTTAAATGCTGTCTCTCTGTTTTCCCCATCTTTTCTTATTGGTCAATTTCAGTCACTTTAGTTTTTAATTTTATTTTTTGACACTTTCCATGATGTCTGACTTTAAATCACTGTTTTCAATACAGGTTAAAAGAAAAAGTTAGAAAAAGATGTTGTGCAGTTTTATTAGCCTGTACTATAAAGCCAATTTAGAGAAACAGTCCATACATTTGCTTCTCTTCTGCAGAAAAGACATCGTCACTGCTTTCCTACATGCTTGGTAAAATGTGTTTTGCTCCACTCAGATGAACCAAACTGCAGCAGGATTTGAAGTTGGATCAGCTGCTTCTTATGGCTGATTTGCAGTGGTGCAAAGTAAATAGTGTCCTTAACCTCCTGTTCACTGGAAGCCAGGTAAACAAAGTTTGATTTTTGACCTTGTGTTTCAGGACATAGAAACAGCTTTATAAATGGCCATGTGGTGGTGCTGTCCACATCAAAGCCAATCACTTGTTCCCTGGATGAAGGCCTAACTGTCCACCAAATGTCACTGAAGTCTGTTAACCAAATACAAAGCTCCTCAGCATTGCTCACTCATACTCTGCTGTACATGGCTGTATGTAAATTAATGTTTATTGATCTCTTTATACGAGCTGTGCAGTTAACAGGGAGCAGCTCTTTGTGTCTTTTATCTGCATCTGATAGAAAGTGACTGACTGTGTCACAGTGTGACAGCTGCTGCTACATCAGGCCTGATGGAGGTGACAGACTGACTAACAGACTTCCTGTGCTCATGTGCTGCCTGAGATCTTCTGAGACGCACGGGCCATTTCTCCCACCACCTGCGAAAGTTCATATCCTGTATTCTGTCTTAGTGTAATTACTGCTGCAGGAGATGTAACTGCCTCTGGCTGCCATGTTTAATAGGCAGTTATGAAGGCGTAATGCAGTCACTTTAGAAAATAATCTGCTCTGTTTTTCTGAATTAACAGGATTAATATTTTAGATTTTTTTCAGTAAAGTTTTCATGGTTTTCATCTGCAGCCAGCACCACTACAGCAGTACCTGTTATTTTCCTTAAGTCATCAGGAAGACTCCTCAAAGTCACTGTTCAACACTTTACATGCTGAAAAGGCTGCAGAGCATCCAGTTCAAAATCTGTTTTGAACGAGCCACCAGGATGTAAAACTAATTAAAGGGTTATTCCACTAAAATAATTTATCAAGTTAGGTTTGCACTTGTCCTCCTGAGGGTCCTTGATCAAGGTTTCACTCTGTCTCTACTTTCTCAGCTCCCAATATATGATTATCTCTCCATTATATTTTGCTCTGCTGCACCCTCAGGTGGTGGCTGTTGTTTTTACTTAGGATTAAAATACACCACCAGGTGGTGCAATGAGTCTGATGGTGGAGACTGATAGAGCCCCCACAGTGGTTTATATTAAAATGATCCAAATATTATAAGCAAAATGTTTTTTATAACCACAAATAGTGAAATAAAATTTTTAAAAATTATCTCATCATGACACATTTCACAATGTGTTTTTCCAAAATAACAGATTACAGAGTGTCTACAGTAACTTAAAAGGCTTTAAAACAGGGGTGTTTAACTCATCTTAGTTCAGGGGCCACATACAGCCCAATCTGATCTCAAGCAAAACTGCTGCATAATAAAAATAAATAATAACCCCTTCAAATGTTTCCCCTTTTTTTTAGTGTAAAGAAGTACAATGTGAGAATGTTCATCCATTTACAAAACAAATGAACAGCCCAAGATATCCTAAAATATGTGCAAGCTTACTACTATGTCTCAGTTATTCCACATTCAGCCAGTCAGCCTACTGTTTCATTACATGTGACTTTTTTCATAAGTTTCCACTAAAGTGAAAGCTGTTGAAGAAGCAGGTGAAGTCGTCTCCTGCCTTATAAACTATTTACAGTCTGAAGTTTTGTCAGTGCCTCAGCAGCAGGGTCCCACAACATTGTTTTAAGAGAGAAGTCTGATACAGATTCTTTTGTACTGAAGCTGCTGCTTGACAATATTTTGCACAATGTTTTAATATCTTTAAACACAACCACACAGTCCGTTGTGGTGAAAAGGGAGCTTAGCCAGAAAGTGAAGCTCTCGATTGGTCACGAGCTCTGGGTAGTGACTGAAAGAACGAGATTGCGAGTACAAGCGGCCGAAATGAGNTTCTTTGCTGAGGCTGCTGCCCCCGCGACCCGGACCCGGATAAGCGGAGGACGACGAGTACGAGTACAACCACAGTATTCTGGTCAGGGTGGAAAAAGCCTCTGAGGCAGCATTTTACATAAAGTATCTACTCACTGTTTAACTTGCTCCTGAAACCTGGCAAGTCTTAACCTTCACATGTGCATCAATATGAGGTGTGCAGAGTCATCTAGTGGGCCGCATTGGACCCTTTGGTAGGTCAGTTCTGGCCCCCGGGCCGTATGTTTGACACCCCTGCTTTAAAATGTCTTAAATGTCATTTTATGAATATTAAGCATGAAATGTCATTAAGTAACCACACATTGTACTTGTGAGGTCTCAATTGCCACAAACGTTTTTATCTCATTTAATTTATACATCTTTTAGAGTTCTTTTTGTCAAACTGAGTCGAGCTCTTCTGTGTTGAAGTCCTTATTTCTGATGTTACAAGTCTTTAAATCCACCACTGAAACTAATACTGTCTTATTGGGCACCTGTTGGTGAAATGTAGATTAACACTATTCAATTCCCTCTATTGTCACTGTAAATAAATACAATGAAATTCAATGCACGGAATAAAACAGAACTCTAAAAGTAATAAATAGATAATAAAGGGGGGATAAGATATCATTCATTCATAGTCTACACATAAACACACACACAAGCAGTGCCAACATATGCCATGAACATAAAATAAAATTATTGCACATAAAATGAATAAATGAACAAAGTTACTGCACATGATGTAAGTATAAATATTAGATATTACTGGCTGTGTGATGTCAGTGTAGTAACTCAGTCTAGAAACCATATACCAACATAAAACCCACCTCTGCACGACACTACACATGTAGTTATACTTACCTGCAGTGTTTGAGTATGAAAAATATTATTTGTGTCTTAAATTTGATTAAAAATCATCTTGAAAAGATCTTTTAAAGCATTAAATGTACGTGTCTGACACCTGTAGACCATTTTTTTTGTCTGAAATTTCAGTCCAGCAGTTTGAATGTTCAAAGGTTTCTCTTAACTTTTTTTTTAATTTGATGATGACGACACTTTCTCCCCAATAACCCACTTTTCATCACAAAGCCATTTTCTTTTAATCAAGTAAAGCGACAAAATGGTGGAAAAACTGTATGGAAATATGTCACAATATCGTGGTTTTACTCCTGATTTACTCTATAATTTCTTATTTTTATGTTAAATATGAAGCACTTTGGTTCCCAACAGAAGATATTCTCACGTTAGCAGCACCCATGCCTCGTGCACCCATTTCCCAAACTAAATGGCAGGTTTTGTACAGAAACGTACGGCCAACAACAACACTTACTCAAAATAACGTCACTTTATTGGCAATTGTCGTTATTGTTCCTAATGGCATCGTAGATAGCCTCTCACCAGATGTTCTGGCTCCAGAAACTGCTCTCAAGACATTTAGAAATAAATGACTGAATACAAAGTAGACAGAAATTCAACCCAGTGGTTTTGAAACTACAGACCCTTCCACACACGCTTTGCCTAAAGCAGTGATTCAGGGTCGACCTGGATCCTGGATCCCCTCTTGATGTTTCGGGGGGTTTCTGGATACTTTGTTCTAGGGGGTGGGGGGGGGCCTTCACAATTTCTCGCCCCATCAAACTTCCACGGGCCTTTTTCTTTTTTTTCAAAACCCTGAATGCTTTATTGAAAATATGCATACATAACACTTTTCCTACACAACAATACAAAACAGTACAATCACTTTTGTAAATAACACATTGAACGCAAAGCCACACATCACCCCTTTTCCCGCCACAGCCCAAGGAACTTAGAGATGCTACAGTAAGCCCTTAGTATTCCCCACCCTGCCCCTTCCCACCACCACCACCACCACCACTGACTCTGAGAGAGAAATAAGACATAGTTAAATCAGAAACAACTCCCTTGGTAAACTCAGACAAAAGAAGAGCAAACACCAGGTTGCATACAGACATAGCATTTGTCACCAGCAGGTGAACGATGGGCTTTACTGACACTCTTTGTTACTGTGTGTGTGTGTGTGTGATATTTGCCTCAAGTCTTCTGAAACAATGTAGGAAATGGAGGAGGAGTCCATTCTGCAGTCCAGGAGTGGAGATAAGAGGTTTCCAAAGTGTGAATATCAGACCAATGACACACACACGTTAAACCTACAGAAAACACCAAGTGTGCCTCGAGAGATTTGGTTAAGGGTCGGATCGATCAACAATGGCACACCAAAGAGTCAATTACGGTCAATTACAACAGACATGCGATAAAGTAGATTCTCACGTGAAGGAAACTCTTTAAAGGCGAGGGGTGGAGAAGTTCAAACCTGATTTGATTGTAGGTAACACACTTCCTAAAAACTCTTCCCACTCCAGTTGGCATGGGTGTTACTGTGCATATTCGTTTGTAGTAGTGGTGGATAAAAATGCAAAAAAAACGAACAAATATATATATATAGAAAAGAAAGATAACGGGGTTATAAAGACTTGAAAAATAAAAAGAAATGAGGACTCCAAATGTCTGGTTATATTTTAATATGATCATACAGGGATAGAGGTCAACCAAAAAAAATGATATAATGTGAACAAAAAATTTAAGTAACAAAAAAGTTCAATAAAAACAGACAGAAAAGCACTGATTTTAAACATGTTTTACTGTATATCAGTCTGTAGCAAATAGTCATTACATACCCTGAAAAAGGGAGGAAGAAAGCTTTGAATGGCGCACTGACCACTGGGTAACTTGGCTGGAGAGCGAAGGGGGGAGGGGGGGGGTGTTAATGCTGAATTCTCTCTAAGCTCCAAGAGTGGTGCCCTCGATGTGAGGCTGCTGTGCCTTGTATGCGCGAGGTTCAGTTTTTTATAACGTCTACAAGATGATCAGTCACTGCTTTTGGGTGCATAGAGGCGTAGTGAGGGTTCGATTCCTTTAGCAATCTGCCAATGCGACCTTTTAAGCCATCAGAACAGCAAGTGTGGCGACCATAAGGAGCTTATGGATTTATGCTAGCAGTAGGTGCGAGAGAGCAAAAAAACAAAAGACCACTCAAAGAAGTGCGGTCGGGGGTGTCATACATACTGAAGGTTTGTGTGCAACTGTATGAACAGGAAGGCAGTTTGTGTGTGTTCTGGGTTGGCAGAGTGCCTCTGGTTATTGGTGCCTCTCATCTCTAGGGCCGTGCTAACTACTCCAATAATTACAATCATTCACTCCTCTTATGAAATGACCCTTTGCTAATAAACAACAGTTTTACAGCTTTTTGAAACATGCCTCAGTCACTTTTTTAAATTTTCTTTTTTTCCCCCACAGAGATGATTCATTGCCAATAACTCAGTGCCGTTTGAATGCCACGTGGTTAAGGAGGAGAAAAAAAAGAGTTCAAAATGTAAAAATTAAAGCCCCAGATTAAATAAAAGTTTTTCTTTTACAAAATGGCTCTCAAGTATTCTTTGTTCCACAGATAGAGGTCCCTATGGGGCTTTGGATAACTTAGAATTGGTTTAAAATCCTCTTTACAATTTTACTATGGGATTAGGAGCGTGGGGGAGGAGGAGGAGGAGGAGGAGGAGGAGGAGGGGTGTGAATCTTCTGCTGGTGTGAATTGAACACACGTACAAAAAAACACGCGCCAATTAAACCTTCACCCACAAAATGTCAACTCTCACACTAATGTGTGCATGCATAATCGCTCTCAGTCACTCTCACACACACGCACACACACACACACACACGCACACGAACAGAGGAGGGACAGCAGTCAGCGGCGTGCAATCCCGAGTTGCACTTTTTCACGTCTTTTAGAAAGGTCATGTGTCCTGACAGTGGAAACCCCACCTCACCACCAACGTGTGACCCCCGCCCCCCTCACCGTTGATATGTGACCTGTGAATCCCTCTGTCCGGCTCCTCTTAGGCAGATGTAATGGAGTTTGTGCGGTTGCTAGCTCGACAGAGGGGGGGAGGGGGGACGAAGGAGGAGAGGAGGGGAGGCCGTCAGCTGGAAACGTTACAGCGACTGTCCTTGTTAGAAGTTAAATTAAGGAATAAAAAGTTTCCTAATGTCGAGAAACACAAAGTGGAATCTTCAAGCTAAAGCGTTCCACGGGCACTACTTGAGCTAAGATTCACCTCTTAAATGAGAATTACGCTATGACTATCATAAAAAAATTCCAACATTTAGCATAGCCTTTTTTTCTGTGTGTGTGTGTTCTTTGTCAGCTGGTCGGTCAGTGTTTGTACGATGGGTTTTCAGCCTTTTGTCCAACAGATCGAAGAATATAGCAAGAGAGTGGGGAAGAGGAGGAAAACATACATACAGAAGAGTTGCTATATCCCCCCCCCTCCCGATGCACCATCCTCCCCCAGCAACACCCCACCCATGTCCATGGAGACATTATACAGGTAATGTGAGAGACAAACAGGCAGACAGGTGTAGTCCAATGATAGACGGCTGGTCTGCGGTGTCTGTCCGGAGGCATCACAGGGGGGAAATTGATGTGCTCCAAGCTCAAGGTGGAGGTTTCCTGGGAAACTCTGTGAGGACCTGGCACGGCTGGTGGCCATGCGGCGAGGTGGGGGGAAGACGGGTCAGTTGGAGGAGGAGAAGCAGCCGTTACAGCTCGCCAGTGGATGGCGGTCGTAGCCCGCTGGGGACACTGGCTGGTCTTCCTCTGGGTCAGGGGTCAGGTTTTGGATGAACACCCGAATCTTCAGAATGTCCGTCGTCACCTCCACCGTTTTGTCTAGGCCAGTCGGGAGACGTTTTTTTCTCACTTTTGTTTTCTCTTATTTTTCATCTTGGTGGCTTTTTGTTTGTTATTCTCGTCTTGCTTTAGGTTGGTGTTGAGATTCGATTCGCCCGTTTCTATTTTTGTTTTATTGTGGGGTTCTTGGGTTGTTGTTAAAGAGAGATGTCATCTGCTCCATAAGTGACCATCAACTGTCCATGTTACTGCAGTTTTCTGAAGAGAGGGAAAACATCAGGTAAATAAAGAGATGTCATTTAAGAACATTGAACAAAAGGTAACCTGACACCAAAAAGCTCTTACTTATAGCTCTGTATCATTTAAAAGAATTGTGATACCAGTACTGATGAGAGTACCCTTTAAGTGACACTGATACCAAAGCTTCCAGTGGTTCATTTGATACCCGTAATGTGAACGCTTCAGAGACGGCAGCGACAGAGAGTTTGCAGATCCGGTGGGCAGTTGGGACGGTTTGGGATCAGACCCCCAGAGCAAAAAGGATCGCATTCAGGTATCATCTGACTGGAGTTGTGTTGATAATACTTGGAACTGGGTTATTTCTGTCAATAACTTTAAGGTATTGCATACCAATACCCAACCCTAGCCATAACTCTGTACAGAAAGTTTTAAATCGGTGGTTCCCAACTGATGGGTCACGGTCCAAAAGTGGGTTACAGGTCCATACTGAATGATTGTAAAAAACACACTTTATTCTGAAGCACAGATAATTCTAGCACAGAGCTTTTATTCTGAAGTGCTGTTTCCTGTTGTAGAGTGAGTGACTAATGGACAGCTACTTAACAGAGACAGCAAAATAGCTCGACAACCTGGCCAAACACAAGTACGATGCTGAGTGTAGTAAACTGAACTAATGAGTGACGGACTGACTAGTGAACTAACGACTAAGGAGAAATTCAGACCCTGTGGCTGGACAAGTTGGGATCCACTCTATTAAATAGTCAACATAAGCTGCAATGATAATTTTGGTGGTTAAAGCTGTGGTTGGTAACTTATAAAATAACATGTTGTCATATTTGCTACAGCAGTCATTCATACACACAGTCTGAAAAATCATATTCCTACTCATGGTGCTTCAAATGGCATTTGCTAAATGAAAGCGGCTAATCACAGCCTAGGGTTCCCTACACAGCTGTCAATCACTGCTCATGAACTGAGCTCAAACTGTCAAACTAGGCAGCACAGACCAAATCTGAATCAAGACTGTGGTACCGCATCGCCTATTCTATGTGACCTGGCCGCCATGATGAAAACAGTCAAGCCAAAACAAAGATCCGCCCACTGGCCGGGTCACAAATGTTCTCATTTTACAGCTAAACAGTACACTAAAACATGTTTCTGAAAACATTTAAGGTGAGAAATAGGCAACACAGTAACAGAATCCTGATTCGTATTTTAGCAGAGCTGCCTAGTTTGTCCGCAGTTCATGAGCAGTGATTGACATGATCTACAGCTGTGTTAGAAACTCCTCGACTTTGTTTGGTTGTTTTCCTTCAGCTGTGGTAGATTCTTTATGTAGCGACTGCAGGAAACAAACTAGAAGTAGCTGAGAGGTGGACGCTGGGCCTGGTTTACTGGTCTGACATGCCAATAAAAGCTTCACGGAGATCCAAAAAAAATGTTTAAACGTATAATCAAAATGATCACAGTGAAGAAAAAGAGTGCGGTCAACAACAAATATGGCGACCCACTCACCCTCTCTCTCCAACCAAAAAAGCACACAGGTGAATATGAGATGCTCATAAAGATTATAAGTTACACCACCCATATCCATGTGAGCAGACTCTCCCAATAACCACAATCACAAACAATAAAAAAATATAAACCATCTCAAATCTTGCAAAATCCATTCCTTTCCAAATTAATTCATGGATCCTACACTAGCGAATGCCTAAAGAAGCACTAATACGAGGAGCAGGAGGAAGATGACTTCTTCCCTACACTATTTATCTCATAAAATACTGTGCGGATGAAGTGACAGTGTCAGCAAATATGACAAAATCTACCAACACTAGCTTTACAATGACAGTTTTCGAGCAAACGACGATCACTTGCACTATGCTAAAAACAGATCTGACAATTACCGTTGAGTCCGTCCGCCTCTTGCGAGTCGAGGAAGGGTGCAGGACCCCAGACACGCACTGTGCCATCATCTGAGGCGGAAGCCATTAGTCCTGGGATGACCGGGTTCCAGCTCACACAGTTAACGGTACGCGTGTGGCCTGTTAGCTCGGCGATGGGAAGTTCGCCACGCCGGTGCCAGATGTACACTTTGTGGTCTGTAGAGAAGGGACGGCCAATAAAACAGGCGGAAGTACAGATAGTCAGTGCACAGGAGGAAATATAAGAACACATAGATAACTGTTAGAGATTAGAGCAATATGAAGAAGAAAGAAACCTGTCCATATGAGGCAATACTGCAGAGATCCTGTGCAACAGGCAGTAAGGAAGATATTATTTTTATTTCCCTGTAATGGCTCCATATCACACCACTCTGAGAGATGACTTATAGTGCAGGAAGCTCTATGTTTTTTTTACTAAACACAATCAAAACACAGCCACATTACTCCCACAAAGTCAGCGGGGACGTGCTACAGTTTATTACAAAGAGCCACAGTGTTATCTCTGTCAATATCATATATACTGTACCTTCACTGCCACTGGCAATAAAGTCTTCGTTGTGTCCTCC
The DNA here is from genome assembly GCF_006386435.1 of Epinephelus moara. NCBI lineage: Eukaryota > Metazoa > Chordata > Actinopteri > Perciformes > Serranidae > Epinephelus > Epinephelus moara. The sequence goes on from NC_065517.1 coordinate 31,863,563, forward strand.
GAAGCAGGAGTGGATGGTGTAGAAGCCTTGGGTCACACCTTGGTATTTCCTCACCAGCACCCGGTCCTGAAGGTCCCACAGGTGCACTCCCTGCAGAAGGTTGTAAAAGAACAGACTGCTGAAACGTCCTGCATGTTTCTAGAAACAAAATGGTGGTGCGCTTTAGGAGCAAATAAACAGTGAGTTGGTCAGAAAGCTTACCTGAGTTGCTACATTTAACAAAGCTAATCTTCCGTTCTTTGAAACAGTAAAAGACATGATAGGGTGGTCCTCCTGAACTCTGTAAAGGACATGTTAACAGCACACAGTCAGCCATTTTGAGAAGTGCAAATATACTAAACACCTGTGTAGGTGTGGCTGCATAAAAGCTTTAAATATCACTCCTTCATCTAGACACACTGCAGTACAGGGACTATTAGGGCTGACACGTACATGTTTCTGTCAGTAAGGTCCTCGAAGTTGTACCCCCGGATACGCTGGTGTGTGTCCGAGGCCAGCACTGCTCTGCCATCGCCCAGGCACCACAGGCACTGCACTCTCACACCCTCCCAGGAGTCCAGCAAGTTACCGTCCAGGTCCTGACAACAAATGCAGCAGAGCTCTCATCTCAGGAAAATAGCTACCCTTTTTTAAAAAGAAGACCTGTTAGATGCACTCTCTTTCTGCTCAGGCACCAACACAGTAAAACAAGCAGACAATTTAACCCTTAGAGACAGCAGGAGCTCTGGTGTTCTTGGCCAACATTACTGTCTTTGAGAGGCTGAGGAGTGCTCATTTTCAAAGCTAGGGGGAAGGTACCAGTCATGTCATGCTAGCTTGTCGGGAAGGAGCTAAATAACGTTCCAAGTTTAAGCTAAACTTTGGTGAAGGAAAAACTGGCATTGCCATTTTCAATGGGGTCTCTTGACCCTTCACCTCAAGATATGTGAATGAAAACAGGTTCTCTGGTTACCTAAATGTCTCTTACAGACATGCCCATTAAATGCTAATCCCATGTATCTTTTGGCAAAAACTGTGCACTTTTTCCCATGCAGCATAAATGTATAATTTCCACCTATTTTAAAATTGGTGTATTTGAATCTTTCTGCATAATAAGGTCCCTAAAATGTCTTGGATCAGTGGTTCCCAACTGGTCCAGCCACGGGGTCTGGATTTCTCCTTAGTCAATAGTTCAAGGTCCACACAGTTTATTCTATTTAGCATCATACTTGTGTTTGGCTATGTCGTCGAGCTACTTTGCTGTCTCTGTCAAGTAGCTGTCTGTTAATCACTCACTCTACAGCAGGATACAGCACTTTGAAATAAAAGCTCTGCCGGAAATTTAATGTACTCCAAAATAAAGCGTTTTTTTTTTTTACAAACTCGACACGTTCTCGAATCACTTGCTGCCCATTCAAAAATGGACCTGCGGCCAACTTTTGGACCGTGACCCACCAGTTGGGAACCACTGTCTTAGTTTGCATCAATTGGGTATCACTAGACAGCTGAGATTGTTGTGGATTCAATAAGCCCAAATGTATTCATATATAATTGTGCTAGCTCAAATAGGAGCCATTTCATTGTAGCATGACCACTGTTTGGAAATGGACGTCACTGTATAAAATGACCTATTGTGACCCCTGGGATAAACAAAGCCTCATAAAACTTCACAGCCACAAACTAGAGACCTCATGCATTTAGAGGGCGGATGGCTTTTATAGGTATATTGACATTAAGAGGGTCCATGAGTAGTTTCCAGGACAGAAGTGCTCGCCATCTGATTGGAGAAATCACCAAATGTCAAAAGTTTTAAAAACCGGATCACAGCATGGATTTTCTATGGTGTCCCTCAAGGTCTTTGTGTATTAATATTTTATTCTGGAGGGATTTCTGACCATTTTTTATCAATTCTTGAATGGTGAAAATGGTTGAATTTTGCATCAAGTCTTCATAACAAATTATATAAACCCCAAAATTGCTGCAACAACTTATGAGACATAATTGAGCATTGAGCAGGAATGGCCATCTATACTTAAAACACACTGTTCTAAGCCCCTGTACATTATAAACTTTACAAATCTGACTAGATGCTGATCAAAACAACATGGTGACAGAGTATCGAATTAATCTTAAGGTTTCCTGCTTTATGTCTACCACTTCTATGTGGCATATACTGTTAACCTGCTATGATAAAAAGGGGTCAACGGTGGGTCTCAGAGGGTTAAAAAAAAGGTTAGATTTGACGAACATGTAAGGTCAAATTGCTTTCCCTCCTCTCAACAACATATCACAGATTCCTCAAAGAACACCACTGAAACTGCTATACATTTAGACATCTCTACGATACATATTTCGGAGCCATTTCTGCAGCTTGACAGTCAAAATTTTCATTTCCAGCTTAGGAACATTTATAGACATTATCAACTACACAGAGACCTGGCCATGCACAACACACATGGACACAGGCATGCACCATCTTCCTAACACAACATGATAAAAAATCATCTTTATGGGTTCATCGGGTTCATGGCTGGAAAAATCAATACACCGAAAGATCCAATTATCTAGAAGCGGCCTGCTTAAGGTCAGAACAGCACTCGAGCAGATGTTTAACAGACATGACTCACATACAGTGTCTTCCTTTTTTTTTTTTTACCCTCCTCACCTGTTTTGAAAACACACCAGGCATTAGCTCTGATTGAATACAGAGGTGATTCATGGGTCTTGAGAGGAAATGGATGATAAATATTGGAAGCATTTACTCTTTCTAACACATTCCATTAAAAACAATACTGTCCACTTACACACTGATAAAACTGTCCCCTCTGTCCTCCTGTGACAAAGCGTTTGCCGTCGGGGTTCCATGCCACACTGGTCAGACTGTCTTCATGGGACTGGGACATTTTGGTCCGCAGCTCCCCCGTCTGCTCATCACCGGGATTGGCAGAGACAGTGGAAAAACAGAGCAGAGAAAAATAGGGGGGGAGGGGGACAGCAAGAAGAAACATTAAGTAAGGGTGGGGGAGGGGTGGATAAAGGAAAGAGGAGGGGAGGAGAAGGGAGAGGTCATTGAGTACACACAGCCTACGGAGTATCCATAGGAGGCTGAAGGCGTGTTTTTCTTTCCTCGCTTGTTTACTGAATTTGAATTAGACAGCTCAAGTCTCTGACATCACCGATCTATGCTTTTGTGCAATATTTCACATGAAAAACGGGGCTGGCACATGGAAACATGATCCGTTAAGAGGTATCACAAGTATAGGATTATGATTATGTGCGGTAAGGGTCGGAAACATGCAGAAATGTTACCTGAACATTCCAGAGCCACAGCTCAGAGCAGTCGTCAGGTCCACAGGCGATCAGGTAGGTGTCATCGGGACTCCATGCTAAGTAGGAGACACCGTACGCGTGACCCTCCAGGGTTCGCAGCAGCTTCAACTGGTGGCTCTCCTACACAAAGACAAGACCAAGAGGACTACGATCAAATTAATTCAGACACATTTAAGGTTGGACCCTTGTTTGCAGACACATGCAGCATGGATGTGACACATCTTATATGCGGGACAGAGCAGGTTTTTACCTGCTACACCAGGTGTGTGCACCATGTGGCTATGCTAAGTGATAATGCAGGGTTTGGAAGCTTGGATTATATTATCTGGTACTAAATTAATGAAATGGATCTGATGGATTTATTTTAATACGGAATGAAAAAACACACACACAAGGTTGCTCTGTGCGTCACGCTGCCTCTGGCACAATAAACTATTCATTTAAATCAATTTAAACAGACTGAACTGAGTTTTACACAGTATTATGTAGTTTTAATGTGTTAAAGGGCCGTGCAGCCGCATACAGAGAAAGAAATAGACCAGCTGCATGAAAATTAAGTTGAGCCTTGCAGTGTCAGCGTGAGTGCATGTGGCTTTCGTGGTCAGTGTGGCAGCTTCAGTTGATTATAATGTGACTTCTTGAAGACGTGTTATGTATGACCCATCACGGGAGATTTTAAAAGCAGTTAGCAGCTAACTCGAAGAAGAATGCTGGCGAAGATGTGTGCAAATTGGGAAAACACTGATGTCCGGGAGCTCCTTCCTCTCAGAGCAGAGGACAAGATCAGCCATCATGTAACAGAAACAGTAAATGATTGTTATTGACGTGTTTTGCCGATGTGTACGTTGCTGGTCACACTGGCAGCCGATGCTGTTGTGTTACATGTCATGCCCTCACGCCTCTTTTGCCTCCACGATGGCAGTATGCTATCTAAAATCACACACGGGAGGGACATGATGCTACTTTTGTTTGGTTCTGTGTAAAGAAACATAGGGGGCATAAATAAAGGACTTCATAGAGGCCCTGTAGCGCGATCTCTGTGTAAAAAGGGCCCAAGGTGATACATTCAAATGTCTTGTTTTGTCCACAACCCAAAGATATTTAATCTACTGTCATAGAGGAGAACAGACACTAAAAAATATTCACATTTAAGAAGCTGGGATCACAGAATTTCAACTCCAAATTACTCAACTATCAAATAGTTGGCAATTAATTTAATAGTTGACAGCTAATCGATTCATCTGTGCAGCTCTAGTAAATTCAAAGAGATTCCAGACTGCTCTGAAGGTATAACTGAGTCCAGTCAGCGTGACAAATGAATTTTCCTAAATCCATGTCAAAAGTGCACTAAAGAGTTTTTAAAGCATTTTCCAAGTCAATATAACAGAACCTGGTGAAGACTTCATTGAATTGATGCCATTTGTCTTATTTAGTAGATGTTCTGTAAACAGACTTTCTACTTTATATAAAAACAGACACCAGTGTTTCTTACAGAAAGAGATAGCCGATCAGAGTTTCTGTTTAGCATGCAATGAATGAAGAATACCATATTAATGACAATGACAGACTTCACCAAACAGCTACAGAGTGGTAACTTCTGTATTTCTGTATATAATATCTCATAATCTAAGACAGAAAATAAAAGTCCTTCAAACAGCTACATGTACATAAGTGTTATCATGGTAAATTCAAAGAAAGTTCATCACTCTAAGATACATATTTTAAAATGCCAGGAAAAACCTGCCTGTGAATATAAAAGTCATGACCACCAAATTCCTGTTGGGTAATTTTAGCTGTGGACAAGATCGTAAAAAAGTGGTAGCGTTGGTTTCACACTCACCGGGTCCACTTGCCAAATTATGACTGTAGTGTCTTTGGAGCCAGTGGCTAGTTTGGTGCCGTCGTTTGAGAATTTGCAGAACCACACCTCGTTACAGTGCTCTGTCAGAATCTGTTGGGTGTAGCAGGGGAACTGCTTCCTGTAATTTGGACAAAGACCAAAGGTTAAGATCTTCACTGACAGCTTGTATCGTCTATACTGCAACATGTTGCAATCGCAGTAAAATCAAATATACAGTATGTGGCGAGGATAAGAGGGAGAAAATAAGAAAGGTTAAAAATGATGAAACAAGAGTTGTGCAGCTAGACTCGTATAGTGAGAGAGACGAGATATAAAAAAGTAAATAAGTTAAGACTTCAGACACAGAGGACAAACGCAAAGCAAGGCCTTCAGTGCATGTCTGAAAAGTTTACTTTTATAACAGGAAGCCAACAGCAGAATAATTTAACACTGAGGTCTTGAGAAGCCCGAGCAGCGTGCTAGCTGTACCAACCTGCTGCAGACGTGATCGAGGAGGAGAGAGACCGAGTCCAGATTACTGTCCAGCTTGGTGTTGTGATAGAGGCAGCGGTCCCTCTGCAGCTCCACCGCTTGCCGCAGCAGGGTCTGCAGCCGCCGCGGGGGTAGCATCACAGAAGGTGGCAGGTATGCTACAAGGAGAGGTAAAAGCAGACATTTGAGTGATGCATGAAGTAGTGTTGTAGTCATGCAGTATTTGTGCCAGTGTATAGACTCACTCTGTAGTTTGTCCAGCAGTCGGCAGCGTGAGGCGGTGCCTTTGCCCTCCCACTCTGCCTTTGCCCTCAGGTCCTCAGCATGGCTGCACATTAGGTACCTGCAGGGAGACACAAGCACACAGCTCAAGCAAAACAACATACACAGTAGGGTTAAGCATTATGACCGTATATATTGTCTACTGGTAGAAATGTGTCCACTGGTAGAGATTTGGCAGTGCTGTTTCTACTGTGGAAGCTATTCGATCAGGGTATGCAGCAAATCAGGGGCGGATTCTCGAGTGAATTTGTGGTCCTGCGAATTGAGCTGCCTCATAAGGTAACGTGATTTGGGCAGACATGGAGGGGGAGAGTGAAGTTGTAAATACAAAAACCTGAAAGACTTAAAATGACTGTTCCTAAGAATTTTAGTTGTAGTGTTTTGAGTCTTTTGTTTTTAACTCAAGTTGTTTCTTTGCTTTTTTGACTTAAATGTGATGAAGTACAGCATGGTTATTTTGGGGCTGCACGATATGCCAGAAAATCATATCGCGATCTTTGACAGATATTGTGATGGCGATATGAGCGGTGATTTCAGAGGGAATGGTAATTTTTGCATCTGTTTTTCAGAGAAACAAAAATATAGAAATGATGATGATGTGATTTTTGCTGGAGTCTGTACCAAACAAGCATATTCCCTTACATCTGGATTATGATTAGTAGGCCGGGGCATCTCAGTAGCACCACAGTGCTTCATTTATAATGGTATTTTATACACAGAAAGGCTGCTGCCTCTACACTGAAATCAGTGGATGCTGTCTACCGCTCAGCCCTAAGGTTCATTACAGGTGATTCTTCACTGCCACATTTGGCTTTGAGGGAAGAGCATTGATATTTGGTGCTCACTCACAGAACAGGTTCTGTTTTAATTGATATGCATGATGCTTCTTTGTTTGCTTATTGATTGTTTTTAATGTCTTTGTTTTTGCCTGACATTATTGAAAATGAGAGTCTCAGAGGTTCTTAAAAAAACTTGCAGCTTCTGCGAGTTGGATATTGGATTTGCCATTTTATGTTTTCGATAATATCATGATTAATTGTGAAGCCCTATTTATTCCAAAGCATTTCTTAATTGAATACACAAAACAATTACTGTTTCTTGATATATTCTGGTACCACTGATATAAATTAAAACATTGCAAAACAGTTTTGGCCATATCGCCCTCCTCTAACACACAGTAAATAACATACAGAGTGAGATTATCACAGTAAATATACAACAAAAAGTTGTCAGCAAGAGCTGAAGCACGATACAGTGATTACAGTGGGAATCAGTGACAATAGGGTGAACATTTTTATTCTACTGCTGCAGTGCTACACGTCTGATTAGTACTTAAGTTTTAATACAAAAGAAAACAACGTTTCAGGTATCGTTTGAGGAAGGAGCTGACAGAAACACAATGACACAGTCAAGGACACGTTTGGATACAGGCAACAGATCGACCTAAGACAAGTGACAAATCAATAGATGGTTCTGTCAACTGAGTAACAGTCTGTTAAGACAAACAGGCTCGTCGACAGTGTTGAGTGATCAATGCACATTAAGACCATGGATTAACTGATCCTATAGCTACTGATATGAAGAAGAAGGAAAGAATTCAAAGTAATATGTATATTTGAGAACCATATTAAATCACAACCTTAAGCTCAGGGAGGGATATTGATCCAAGCCATTGATTTTTAACATTCGGTGAAAGCTATCTACAAATATGAGTCAAAACTAGTTTTTAAAGGCCTCGTGATTACAGTCAAGAGTCACGCTTTCCCTGACTCTGTAAGATTATACACATCTCTAGCAAGAAGCAGCATCCTCCCCTACAATCTGTTGTGTAACCTGATAAACAATAGCAGTGTGACAACAGTGGACATTAAAAATACCTGTTTACCGTATCATTTTCCTGGTGGATTTGACGGGTTAAAAACTGTCCTGTCACTTGAGAGGTATATTCCATTCTTCTGACTAACCAGCCTCCGTTAAGAAGCCAGGCTCTATAGTTGGCTTAGCAGTGGGAGCTGCATCATTAGTGATTACAGAGCTATCTAAGTTCGTAGGTGTGTATTTGTGTTAACTGTTGGAACTGTCTGATGACTTTTATGAGACAGATATGGTATTGAACTTGTGACCGTACCCGCTAAGTACGTGGATGCGGTCTGTGTTGTACTTGAGTGGCGTCAGCTCTCCCCGGAGCACCTGCAGAGCCTCCAGGACTTTGCCGTCCTCCAGATATTCTAGGTACTTCTGCTGCAGCAGCAGGAACTTCATACGCTGAGTAGAAAAAGAAGAGAGACATACAGTAGGTACACAGAAGAGATTTCATCAAAAACCAGAGAGGAAGGAAGGAAGAAAAGAATGACAAATAGGCTTATGGCACTGCGACAGGTTTCCCTTTGACACTGATAAGAAGCGATTTCAACCGCTGATCAGACAACAGCTGGTCTGCACGACTACAGAGGGGCATAAAAAGCTTCATGTTTGTAGAGGTAAAGCTGCAAACAACATCTAAAAAATCCCTATGTGAAATTTCTGCTGTCATTTGCCACTAAAGCTTGAAATGGTGGCAGCATATTGCAGGGCAGCATGCTCTCATTATCACAACATATTTATAGATGTAACCAAGACGTATGGTAATGTCAGTAGCCCTCTTCCTTCATACTTCATACTGAAGACCACCGGCAAGTGTCTACCAGTCGCTGCTGCTACTGCTGATCAGCGTTAAAGGAGCTGTATGTGACATTCAGAGCATTAATATAGCATTAACAACTATTTGCTATGTAAAGATACAGTGGAGTAATGGCGTCCTGCCCAGGGAATGAAGTCACGCTCCCTCTCTGTGTTATGTAGTCAGAGATTCTCTTTTCTTTGTTGTGGTAGACGGTCCGACAGCATGTGCACTGGCTAGCTAGTCGCTTGCAGTTATCGCTGATAATACTGCCCCAACCCATGGTGGCCAAATGTAGCGTTACAGAGGTGTAATGCCTGCCCTTCTGTTCTCTGTTAGCTCTGTTAGCTGCTAGCCACCAGCTCAACCACCTCCATGTCAATCCCTGCTCGCACTGAATCATAGATATGCTCTGAATGTCGCATACAGCTCCTTTAACATGTGTGCTACCAAGATTCTCTCTTATGTCAGGTATGCAGTGGGAGGTGAAGCCCTGACAACGGGTGCAAAGCACAGTTAAAATCTACTACACATAAATTCAAAAAAAAAAAAAAACATCCACCCACAAAGGTCTGCAAATAAAGAGTGCATGAACACACATACATCTTCTTACTCTCCAACCAGGCCTGCGATAGAAGTAAACTGCCTACCAGACCTGCAGTGTTGACAATGACGACACTAACCTGCTACAACTCAAGACCTAAAATGGCTACCCACATTGTACATGCAGCTGAACAACCAACAGCTGCAGCCATTCTCTCAATAACCCGACTGGTAGTGGCAGTTAGACAGACCTCTGACACACAGAGCAGCAGGCACTTGACTGAGACACATGGGACCATTTTCGGAGCTCATCTCGTCTGCTAATTAGCATGCTAGCTGGGGCTAATTAGCCGGAGCTAAGCCTCATTTCCATACTAATGCTACACAGTATCAGGGGGTCTGCAGGTGTAAACAAGTTCAATTTTTAATATCACTTTAAGCTACATTTAAGACTAATGTGATGGAAATACACACCAGAAAGGAAAATACAAACTTTCCAAGTACTGTGCTGTAAAATGACACTATGATACTCTCTGGGCTTATGCAGAAAAAATAAACTGACAAGCAGACTGCCTTGCAAAGCCTAAATTTAATGATGCAGACTCACTGTGTGATCTAAATATGTAGAGGGGGTGAAAATGACATTGCACGTGTACAGGTGTTGTGCCAAAGTCTTTCCCCCCCTGTTGAACGGTGTTCCCCTTGTCTCAAAATAATGTTTCCCATAGCAACAACACCAGAAATTCTCAGTGACGTGATTTAAAAAACATTTAGGACACATCCAATCTGAATTTAAGGCCTTTTACTGGTAAATAAAGGACATTTTAAGACTTTTTAGAGTATGTAGAAATCTTTCAGTGGATCATTTTAACAGTTAGTATACATGCAATTTATGACTTTGTATTAACAAGAAATATTATTAGAGGAATTACAGACTTTCCCCAAACTGCCAATTAAAATTAGAATTGCAAGCATAATATTTATTTATTTTATTTTTATAATATTTTCCAAGGAAGTTGCCGGAGCTCTCTTTCCTCCATTCACTGTTAATTTTCATTTTTCCCAGCTGTTAATAGCTCCTTATTTCCAATGAGCAATGCATTGTGGGACAAGACATTGTAGAGATTAACGCCACACTAGGGCTGCAACTGTATGAGGCTTTCACAGTGCAATAACCATCTTTTTTCATTTATGTAACTATCAGTTAGATTGACCCGTTAAGGCATAAAAAAGGAAAGGTTATTTTTGATTGAACAAACGTTAAATTACTATATTGAAAGTTGAAACCAGTTTGTTAAAGGAAGTATGTGTAAAAAGCCTCCTCTTTGAAAAAAAAAAAAAATAAAGTACAGATTCTCCACCCAGTTGCATTTTCCCCCCCAATATCATAATAAGCAAATGTGCACGATATGATAACGGTCAACTTTTATATCACAGCATACCTTGAAACCAGTATATCACTGCAACCCTACTCCACACTCAAGAATGAAGCAAATTTGGCATGCACACTTAAATCTCTGAGTGATGAGTACACTTAATTTTTATCACTTTCCAGTTCGGATGCAACACATACTCTAAACGTTATTGAAATGACACTATACTAGTGTCTGATTGGGACGCAGCTGTAATTATACTCTTGCAGTAACATCTAAATTAAAATATGTTTTAAAGCTGATATTAATATTTTAGATTTTAAAAATTCTCATCACAATATATTGGCTTTTTTTTCTCTTTTCTTTTTACACAAAGACACATTTTAAGTATCCCCTAATTTGTTAAAATTAATTGTGACAATGATATGTACTAAACAAGATATTGTATATAATGGAGAAGTGTTAAAACCATTTCCAATGACACAGTTCTGTCCTGCAGTTTGTTATGTAGGTGCTGCCATACACACTAATACGATATATCTGCAATAGCCTGATAACAGCCAATCAGCAGAGCTCTAGTTCCATGAAAAATATACGGTATATATATGTATGTAAAACAAATCAAATCTGCCTAATTTGCGTTATTTACTTAATAATCTTAAGGAAAAGCTAAAGGAACAGAACAGGAAATACATCCTGCTTGCAAACTCGGACTACATTTTGCTCAACAAGCAAAAGACCCAAGCTTTCATTCCCTAGACCTGGTGTCTATTCCTGCCGCTGCCACACTTCCTGAGGAGTCATCCAGAACATTTTTCGCTTTCAGTGTTTTACAACAAGAACCTGCGGCCCCGCATTGTCACGGCGCCGTTCTAGAACCTCCAGTTGTGCCTTCTAACCGACTGCCTGCCATTCAGTTCAGTTCAAGGGGAGCTTACCACAATGGCGTTGGGAGAATGCATCAGTGCTCTCAGCTCATTGAGATCATTCTCAGCCTGGATCAAAACAAAGGGAGGGTGATGGAGGGGAGAGACAGAGGGAGAAATGGTTAGCTCAGCAGTTTCCATGCATGCACATGAAAAAAAAAAAAAAAACAATCACGTGCGCAGTAATAAAAATCATATGGTTACATTCTTAACCATGAAGCTGATGTCCGTGTGCAGTGATCATAATTATAAAAGACATCACGACATCTTTGTCTCTCAAAACACACTGACCTCTTGTTCAAGGTTGCTGGGAGAAAAAATAATGATTTCTGGAATCACAACAGCGGCTGGTTTACTACTGGTTAATACGCAGAGTACAAATCTGCCCACCACATCCAAAAAATTTACCACCATTTGGCTCCAAGGCTGGTGTTAATTTTCCATCCTGCAGTTCTGACACAGGGGTCATTATTCCAGAAGATTCACAAGGCCATTTTTAATGAGATGTGTGCGTTTTATAAGCCTCGGCTCTAAAAATGTTGGAATAAGAGTTATTCTGCAGTGAGAGCGGGGTGATACAGCACACAGAGTTGATTTAAAAGCCAGTTACATTAGAACTCCTTAAAGAGCGCTAATATAAACCTAATGTTATGAAGCCTAATGGACGCCTCACAACATCCTGCAGTATGCTCTGTCATGCTTTGGCTGTTCTGATAAACCAGTATTTTGATTTTTATGGGTGCATGTGCTTTGTCATGTTATAAATAATGATTTTCACTAAGCATAATAACTATGAACACTTTTATTCTACCTTAAAATGTTCCTTAATAATTCTTGACCCATTGACCATCCACAGATTCCTCTCAATCTCCTGAAGTCAAGATTTTTATCTGAGCTCTCATTAGATGATTTCGGCTCCATGACAGGAACTGCCCACTGGGGAGCTCCCTTGAGAACTACAAACCTCCAAGAGCTTCCTATCTGTTGCATTCGCACCAGCAATAGATACACTGAAGTGACGTTAGCCAGCCATCGAAGATTCGTATGTTTTGCTTTGACAAGTCAAAACCACGTCGTATTTCCCATGTCACACATTTGCTCAGTGAAGCCTGGACTTCACCGTTCGACCGCTTGCTCATGTTTCCTTCCTTATTTTCATCATGAGCTGTTGTTTGTGTTTAGTGTTGTCTGCTGTTGTTTACATGGCTGACAGGTTTTTAAAATGGCGGCTGCCAGTGCGACACTGGCTCATGAGTTTTACCAATCACTGTAGACTTATGTCACACGAGGTTCATCTTGTGTGGTGAGAGTACTTACTAGGCGTGGGAATCACCAGAGGCCTCATGATATAATGTTATATGATACTTAAGTCACAACACATTACTGTGATTCCAAAAGTTCAGTAATATGCTGAGCACTGTGATAATATATCTTGTGTTATATTGCGATTTTTTTTTTTTTACCATTTCTCTGAAACTGAAATTTATATCCCAGAAGAAAAACTGTCAACACCTGTTTCATCTAATAAGATGAAGTTTTTAGTCTGTTCATCTCACTTTAGTCATTTTTATGTATCTAGTGGACTCAAAAAGCAATTGATGTTATAATTCTCTCAGGCTACCAAACGTTGAATTTGTAGTTTAAGTTTAAGTTTATTTACTTTATTAATCCCCCTGAGGGGAAATTCAATGTTTTCACTCTTGCTTGTCAATTACACACAGGTCCGAAAGACACACACATGCACAAACAGGACCTATACATGCACAAAGTGGAGAGATGTCAGAGTGAGGGGGCTGCCCTTTGGTCAGGCGCCCCGAGCGGTTGGGGGGTTCGGTGCCTTGCTCAAGGGCACCTCGGCAGTGCCCAGGAGGTGAACTGGCACCTCTCCAGCCACCAGTCCACGCTCCTTATTTTGGTCCGGACGGGGACTCGAACAGGCGACCCTCCGGTTCCCAACCCAAGTCCCTATGGACTGAGCTACTTGCAATATTAATAGAGGGTTCCAACACATTTAACCAATGAATCTTTAAAAACTTCTCCATAATACCCTACCTTATTTTCATGCCTTAATTTCAGTAATTTAAAATAGAAAGGCCCATGTAGGGATAAAGCCATGCATCATTAAACATGCGCTTCCCAGGCATTTGTGAATAAGCATACTGCTAGCGCTTGCTAACTTCACCCGCTCGTTAGACAGTCCAGCTGCCAACTAGCTGCACATGCCAACAGACCAGACTGACACATATGGGTACTTGGCAAAATGTCAAGGCCACTCCCCTTTTTGTGGGGATAGAAAATCTAAGATTTTGTAGATGGTGATGCAACTTGATGTGTGCTTGGATTATAATTGTGACATGTCTGCATGCATTTATTTTAGTTAAACAAATATCTGTCCCATGGACATAATAACTGGTCTATGATCTAATAATTGTTTTGAGACCTTGAGGGAACCTGAGCGTTCACGATACCTTAGTAAATTAAGGTTGATCATCATCATGTCCCCTCAGGCTTCTACCATCCAAGTGGATCAATGACCCAAAACAGCAGCCAGATATTACTCATCCTAACATCTATGCATATATAGATGTATGAAAGCCTTGGTTAACCTGCTACACAACAGCTTTTCTGCATTTTCCTGTTTCTTTCCTGATGTGACAGCACGTTTCCCTCAAACTGGGACATGGCATTGGATAGTGGTCTGGTCTATGTATCACATTACACTAGAGACATTTTAACGGTCTCACAGTGCAGCACTAGATTTTGAATTAGCAATAGAAGAATGTATTTCTTGTTATGTTTGGGGATTTTTATCAACATATTTTAAACAATAGCCAAAACAATGTATATTCAAAACTTTCCAAGCACTTCTTCAGAAATTTTGTGACCATGGGACCCTTCCAATAATTTATTTAATAAAAAAATTGACACTTTACATCCATGTATCGATACAATATCGCCACACACAATATCGCAGTAATATGCTGGATCAAATGTTCTCCTCACCTCGAGTATCTACTCTGAAACAGGAGCTAAAGAAGTCTCTCAAACTGATGTTCTAAGAGCTACGATCATATTCAGTTCTTCTTGTGCAAAAACAACAAAAAGCAGGGTTCTCCGCACTATGACAAAGTTCTTCCAGTCTGAAAACACCTAATATTATCATTTATAAGCACATGAAATAAAGTTCTGACAAAAACAAGCCGCGACATGAAATACACCAATTCTGTCCTTGATGATTTAAGAGTTTCAAGTCGAATAGCACTCACACAGTACAGCTGTACTATCAAGATAAGAGCTTCATTAGTACTTGTCAGGAATGTGTATAAGACTTGTTCAACATATGATAACAGTAGGACCAAAGGCAAATCTGTAAGTACTCTGCTTGTGCCTTCCCAGACTTCCTACAACACTTCCTAACAGGAATCGTACTTGATTTAGTTGAGAAGTCATATGAGATGATTTGCAAAGATATAAGTCTTAACAAAACACTCTCTTACATTACAATACGGACAACAGATCAATAGGAAAGGTCACCAATTCCCCGTCTGTCAAAATGCATGCTGTTATGTAACCATGGCAACCCATGATGACCAACCTTGTCCCACTCCCCCTCCATGACATGGTTGCGGAACTTGGTAGCTGAGGGGTGTTCCAGTCTGCAGCCTGATTCCTGCATCAGCAGGTCCACTGTCTGACTGCAGAGACACAGAGAGGAAGGGGGCAGAGAGGAGGACAAAGTTAGACTGGCATGTAGACAAATGACGGGTGAAATAAAAGAAAGGAGGGGGTGACTTTAAAATGTATTCAGAATAAAAGTTCAGAGACCAGTCAGTTCTAAGAAAATGTGAGCTCATCAGTACGATGATGAAAAGTTAGCTTATGAATCACGATTATATGAAACTGCTTTTCTTGATTATCTAATCACCTTTGGCATTTCACTACTGTGACTCTGCTGTGTTTACAGGGACAGCAAATAGGTGAGTGGGAGATCTGCACAAGTAATTTTAACGCCAGGACAATAATAACGTCACTGGCTGACAACAGGATGAAGACAATGTTATATTCCACGGCCAACAATGACTGGAGGAAGTCAGCCCAGAGCAGTCCTGTCACCAGAGCATTATTTGTGGACAGTAGGAGGTACACTAACATGAACTGAGCCCTCCACTGCAGTTGACATCATCCTCCCAGCCTGTCAACCATGAACCATAACCATCTGTCCAAACACCACCTCTCTGCTAAACACACTCCACCACCACTGCCGCCACCACAAACAAGTCTGCTGAGATGTGTGTGTGTGAGAGATAATGAAAAGTGGGTTGGGGATGGGGGTGGCTGACACCTCCAGCATGATGACATCATTCTCAGGTATCAATGGAGTGGCGCAGCAGCTCTGTGTTGAGCCTCTCATCCAGCTGGCTGGCTGGCTGCTACACTGATTTCTCTTGCATTTCCCCAGCTGAAAACGTGGGGGCTCTGTTTCATACCAGGCAATGCCATGTATCCCCCCTGACCCACCCTCTCTGTAAACACAGCGATGTTAGGCTGCCTTTTATAATGCCTTGTAATGGCAGCTCCACTTTCTCAGCTGGGTGCCAGAGATCTGCGGATGTCTCGCTTCCCAACAGTGACTCCCACAGCCTCTCTTTGAAGCGCAGGGCTAGACATACATTTCTTGAAAACCCCACCATGCTATAATTAGATTCAAACACAGCGCTTGCATCTAAAACAGCTGGCAGAAAGAAAGCACATTCTTCAGCCGCCATGAAAGCAACCGATTCTGCTCGATACAGGACCAAGTGTCGCCCACGGTATCGACTGCTGCCTTTAAATAAATACATGCCCTGATACACGCGCGTCACTGTTTGTGACTGACTGTTGACACATTGCTCTGACACGGTGACAGCCACAGAAAAATACAGACATTAATCCGTGAGGAAAGTTATCATAATCACGAGATGGCTATGTAGAAAGGTGATTATTAACGTGATAAATAAAGAACTTGACAGCTCCAGCCGTGCAAACGCTGCACTCGGAATACTAAAATAACCAGGACAGTTTTCATAACCATGCTGGTTATTACAGTGTGGCCCGACCTATTAATGTTGCTCCCACACCGTCTTGCAAAAACCATATTTTTCCCGAGGCAGCCAAGCTGGAAAATGAGGAAAACCACCAACCAACCGACGTTGACAACCCGCACATTAACATTTCCTCCGCATTTTTTTTTTTCGCAACGCAAAAACGCACACAGCAAACTCGATAATCCGGCTTGTGCACTTCATTTAAACGCTAAATCACGTTTAAATCCACTGCTATCATATGCTTTACAAACCATAACAAGCCAACGGATCTGCCATTAAACGCTACAAACGTTAGATGATGTAATGCCTTTTATTCAGTGCGAAATCTATAACGTTAATTAACGCATCATGGCGCTGATAGCATCTGAAACACACTCCAGCTAACGATGGTGTTGTTAAGCAGCCAAATGTTGGACTGTGTTGTGTTTGTGTGAAGGTTTAATGTCAGGACATAGCACCTCAGGGAAGGCTAATGCTGTTAGCTATCAAGCTAACTGTTATTGTGCAAGATGGACCCCTTCTTTCTACCAACTGCCGAGCTCACAGGCTAACTACCCCATCCCCCCATGTTTGTGTCTGTCAAGCGCACTAACAGCGCTTTTACCATCTGCTATTTAGCACTTTGACGACAAACACCACTAACGTACATCACACAGAGTATGTTCGACGCTACCGTTATGTGCTTTTGTCGGTTTTTTCCTCGACTTTGGGAAACTTACTTCAGCCCTAGTCCGTGGAGATGTTGCCCTATTAATCGTATGACATCTTCCTCCGCCTGCGATAGTCGTTTTTTCTTTTTCAGAGAGCCGACCTCCGAGCCCGACGCTGTAGAGGCAGCCGAAGTCCCCGAACCGGGCCCGGCTGAAGAGCCGTTACTGGTACCGACGCTATTCCCGTTGTCTGTGCTGGAGAGAAGCCCGTTGGAGTGGGTGCCACCGGCCGAGGATGACTCCCCGTTTTGTGCGCTGTTAAGGCAGGAGAGCTCTGAAGATTCTTGTCCCTGTCCTGCCCCGTTTGCCTGCATGCTGCTGCTGAGGTTGTTGACGACACTTCGGTTAAAGTGGATGGCAGAGGTGGCTTGAGAGTGCGAAGAGTGAGTAGCAAGTCCTAAGACAACTCCGGTTAGGCCTGTTACAACTGCTGAAGCCCCGGGCTCTCCTGCTCCCTCCGCCGCCGAGGCTCGGTGCTTCTTCCGCGGGGGCGGCGACGCTCCGCCGGTGTCCGAGTCGGAGGAGGAGGAAGCGGAGGCCAGAGTTTCCTCACCGAGAGCGGCCGTGGTTAGAAGCCGGCGGAGCTCCGGGTGGGAAATGAAGGTTAAGCTTCCAGATTTGAGGCCTCGTTGTCGGGCTCAGAGCGGACTGTCACTGTGGGAGCGCTGTCAGTTAGCCCGTTTTTGTTGTTGTTTCTCTCAAAACAGCTGCAGCTCTAATGGAGTCCTGACGCCCTGACGTAACCGGAAATTCCTACACTACCAAGCTTCCGGGTAGAATTATAATCCATGGGTGGCGCATGAGAACCTAGTTAGCATAATAATTAACCGACAACAATAAAACATCGCATTAAAATTCATTTCGTTTGAATGTCTCCGGAGACTTGACTTAAATATATCCGGTATTTAAAATTAGCATAATGTGTCGATCTCTTATTGACTTTCAACAGGTGTTCATATTTTTTTTATTTCTAACTAAACAACCCTATAAACCACGTAGCCCCAAATTCTTTTATTTACAAAAATACGCCCAAATAAAATGTAAGTATTTTTCAAAATTACGGTTAAAATTTGACTCGATTTTACCACTAAATTACAACATAATTAGACACCTGATATAATCATAATTTAAACAATAAATAAAAGCAGCAATGGCTTGTCCAGTCTATATTTAAATAATATTAACAACAACAATAATTCGTAATGGTAAAAATGAATAATAATAATAATAATAATAATAATAATAATAATAATTATTATTATTATTATATACAATTAAATATATCATACCTCCTTCAAACTCTGCAAAGTTTTCCTCAAAGCCACATATCTGTCACTTTGCTTTAATACTGTCTTAATGTAGCTCTATAATTTGTTATTTTCAAAACCTTAAAAAGCATTATCATTGTTATCATCATCATTATTATTGTTAATATTATTCAGTTACTGCACATAAATATTTTTATTCTGCTAATTATTGATATAGTCAGAAACACTAACAAAAATGTACCTTTTTATGGAGGACCAGAAATGACTCAGTGTCAATAAATAAATGAATATGTAAGTAAATACAGGAACAAATAGATACAGAGATAAAATAATAAAATAATAAATAAATACTAAAATAAATGTATCAATAAATAAAAGAATAACTGAATACATAACTGTTGAAACAAATATTGAAACATTAAGATTAATGCATGACTAAATAAATAAATAATCGATACGTAAACAGGACATAAAAAAATGAACATCCTAAATTTATTTCTACATTTTGTACAACTACATTTATTTATTTATTTATTTATTTATGTCTGTATGTCTGTAATGAGGTGGGAGATCCTAACTTTTATTTTAATTTATTTCTTCATGTATGCATTTATGTATTCACATATTGATTTCAGCATTTATTTATTTATTTATTCCTGTATTTATTTATACATTTATCTATTTACTTATTGATACCCATGTCATTTTTCATCCTCTGTAACAATTCTGTGTGACTCAATAGGAAAATTACAGGTGGAACGGTGTTTCTTTTCCATTTAATGTCCTTGTCTGCCTTCACAATGAGAGTCAGGTTTCAACTATATATATATATATATGTATATTTCTGTAGTGGTGGCATGCTCTTATAAACATTTATATCACAGACTGTGCCTGTAATGGATCAATGCAAGCCCATGTTTCAGCAAAACCTTACAGGACGACTAGCTGATGAAGGCTGATCAAGGTCTTTTTGCTGACACAAGTATAAATGAATAAACTAATCAGATAATGAATGAATAAACAAGTAACAAGTGGCTCGAGACGTCGATTGTATTTATAATTAGATCACTGATCCAGCACTGCTGACCTGCCTTTGTCTTGACACAGTTAATATACCAACATGCTAACATGTAGCATGTAGAATGTGGCATAGATTGGCCTAGTTATTCTTCTTTTTACTACAAACTAAAATGCAGCTACACATTTTATAAGGCTGACATCATCATGTAAGATATAAATCTGAATTTTCTCTTTATTTGATGCTTTTATTTCAATATTTTGGTCTGGAAATGATTAGCATCCATAACATGAAACCCCCACTGGTATTTTTTGTACTAATGCTGCCTGATTGGAATAAATCTCAAGACTGCAAGATCCATAGTAATCCCCAAAACTCAGTGCAAACATGTTTTATTAACACAGTATCAATACAGTGCAATTAAGCTACATTATTTTACAAAACCTGAGCTCAAGGTAAAACAAAAAAATGTCATTTATATGTCTGTTCCAAGCTTGTAATTCTCATAGCACTCTATGAATCAAGTCCAAAATGATAAAATCTTTACTGCAGGAGCTCTGTGAGATCATCGCCTGTATTCCTGAATTACGTACTATACAAAATCAGTTTCTGTTATTAGATTCCTTTGTGGGTGAAACAGTATTTTACAGTTAACGGTTTATTTTGTTGTGTTGGTCTACTTCCATATGCTTTACATTGCTACAGAGCGTATGAAAAACAGCTGTGTATATGAGAGAAACTGAGCAGAGTGGACATTCTGCCCAGACGTATCCACATGTTAACGGCTTTTCATCATGTGAAAACAGTCAAGAAAGGTCCCCAGTTTGATGTGGAAGGGCAGTGGTCACTGGGCCGCCATTGTCACTGGGTTTGTCTTTTCCTTTCATGAAGAAGGTGAGCAGCTCCCCTTTCCCTTTGACAAATATGGGCCCTCTTCGGATAAAGCGGAAGCCATACTCCTTCAGGATGTCATAGCAGTCCTCCACCACCTGAGGGCAGAGCAGGCATGATGATTAAAACAGAAGTTGCGCGAATAAAAGAGACTAATGAGTGTGCCTGAGTGCTACCTGGATGTTTCCCATGACTCCGGTGGACTCCATCCTGCTGGCTACATTAACCGTGTTCCCCCAGATGTCATAGTGAGGTTTACGAGCCCCGATAACTCCGGCCAAAACTCCCCCTTTATTCAAACCTGAGGGGATCGACATGGAAACATGAACACATATGCTTGAAAATGTGCACACAGACAGGCTCACACAAACACAGACACACAGCCATGTGCACTGACCGATTCGGAGCATGAAGTTGTTGAAGGACTGTTTGTTGAGGTTGTTGAGGGTGACTTTCATAGCCAAGGCAAAGTCTGCCAGGTCAGCGAGGTGCTGCCAGTGCTCAATCAGTGATTGGTCGTCTGGCTGTGGAACAACAGTACAACTTTTACTATCATTGCTAAAGGCAGCAGCTGTTAAGATAAAGCAGAGGTAGGCAGTTTATTATGGCTTCACTGGGCGAAAATCCCATAATAAGCTTTGAGCATATTGTAGTTCAGGTGGCCTGAAAGAAAACTTCTTCACTTCAGCTTGGCTCTGTTTTCAGGCTTCAGAAAACGCAGCTCATGATGGGAGACTTCACTTCAGAGGGAGCAGCTGTCAGTCATGTCAGTCACTGCTGATAAACTGCAGTCAAACTGTCAAACTAGGCAGCACTCATCAAATATGAACCAAGATTCTCATAGGTGTAGATTTCGGGATGGGCACAGGCGGTACGTCCCCCTGAATATATAGAAAATACGCATATTTTGACACAATTAAAGATGTTTACACCCTATATTGTTGATGAAAAGTCACAAATTGGTGCATAAAAAAATCACCAGAATCGAGGAAATTAAGTGTTTGATGTTCAAAATTTTCTGGTGGGCAACCCTCAAACCTCTAACTTCATATGTCTTTTCCCAAATATTGAAACAAATTGTAAACTGTTGCAGATTCTGTCACTGTATTGCCTATTTATTGCCTCAAATATTTCAGAAACATATTTTAGTGCACCGTGTAGCTGTGAAATGAGTGGGCCTTTCCCAAAACCACACCCTACACCCTCTCCCTACCCACTTTCACTCCATTTCCACCAACTAGTTAGGAGTGGAAGTGAGTTATAAAACCCTTCGACAGCAAGCTAGCATCAGTGCTGACTTACTGACCATGTGTACCGCTGTATTGTGTTCGTCATTGAAGACGCTCCGTACAAATAATGCTCAGTGACGACCCTTGACGTGAACAGCTCAAACTAAGAGACATTTATAGGCCTGTTGTCACACAGATGTTAACATCTCAAAGGTTACATTGAATTTAGGATAAATAAATCCTTCTCTAGTCTCTAGAGAACAGCTGCATTCATTTGATTGTGTTTCTGTATTTTTATAAGAACTGTTACAAAAACCAAGCAACTTCTAAACAACATAAAAGCAAAGAGATCTTTACAAAAAAAAGAAAAGAAAAGTAATGCTACCAAAGAAGCTTAGGAGTAGGATTTAATTCTATTTATTTCTATTTTATATGTATCAATTTATCGTGTTATTTCTTTTAATAATAAAAACATACAAAAATTAAGGTGAACAATGGCAGCACATACAGATTAAATATAAGCGCTACAAATACATATGAAGAACATAAAAGTTAACGACGTTCCTCTTTCCACCGCAGAGAGGGAAGTTTGTCCCAAAGCTTACTGCTGTGTTTATCCTCTACACCTTAATAAAGGGATCTGCATTCAGCTGTGAAGGTGACTACAAATGGAGCTACACTCAGCGAGGGAGTGGGAGTGGGTAGACAGTTTGTGACCTGGCAGCCATCTTTTTTTTTAAAGATTATTTTTTCAGGGCTTCTTGCCTTTAATAGACAGAGACAGGGTGACATGGAGGGGGAAAGAGAGAGAGAGGATGACATGCAGAAAGGGTTGCAAGCTGGAGTTGAACCTGTGACCGCTGCGGTGGCGATGAATTGCCTTTGTATATGGGGCTCCGGCACTATCCATTACGCTACTGACGCCCCCTGGCTGCCATCTTGAAAACAGTCAAGCCAAACGGAAGCAACGCCCACTGATCGGAGCAATCTTTCTCATATTACAGCTAAACAGTACACTAAAATACGTTTCTAAAAAAGAGTACAGAACAGAAATAGGCAACGCAGAAACAGAATCTTGATTCATACTTGATCAGTGCTGCCGAGTTTGTTCACAAGCAGTGATTGACAGCTGTGTTAGAGACTCCTTTTGTGATATTGTAAATTCCATTAGAAGCACTATGAGGATGCAAAGGAACATTATTTTTGTCACATTTTATCTAACTTTTATGTCCTCTATAAAAAATACTTTTTGTCATACTTGCTGAAAATCTTACCTACCGTAGCTTTAATATAAAGTGGTACAACAGATAGTTATACTTATAATACGGTATAAGCTATGAGCTGTTATAGTGTCTCACCTTGCGGTTGGTGTATCCGTTGGTGTTGCTCTCTGGGGTGAGTCCCGATGCAGCCATGTAGGTGCTTCCTATTGTCTTGATCTTAGTGATGCAGCGGAACTCATCCCTGTCTAGTAACTGACGGAGAAAGCAGACATCAGTTAGTCACGGTGAGTCAAAACCTGAGAGTTGGACCATTTGTTCTCAGCTCATACAACCTGCTGTACAAACGCAGCAGGGACTCACACTGTCAAAGTCTGAGATGATCTCGTTGAGGATCCGGAGACACTCGATGCCTCCGTTGTTGATGCTCTCCTCAGTGTAGAAGTCAGAGAAGTTGGGGATGGAGGCAAACATCACACCTATTTCATTGTAAGACTGGCTGTACAGCTCCTGTGAATGACACATGGCATGATGTTGATAAAACTTTTCTTTATTAAAAAGGTCATTTTTTACTAAGAAGAATACACCAGAGGAAAGCTTTAATATGTAGTTGTAAAATAGACCACAAGATGGCACTGATATAATGAACTACAATTCGATGAGGTGTAGGCGTCACACACAGCACCTTCATTCATTTAAAGATGCTTTTAATTAAGTATAGAAACTTCCTTTGACCAGTTACTTCCATCACCCCTGATGAAGGTGATGAAGGTGTAAGCTGAAACGGCTTTTATCAGCATCACGACCCTCCTCCTCCTCCTTCCTCCTTCACTCATGTCCTTTTCTTTTTCTCACTGCCCTCAGACACCCACATATCTAAATCATACAGTAACTTGGCGAACACTCAGATGTACCTCATCTCTTTTCTTAGCGCCCAGGAAGTGTTTGGCCACATGCTCCGGCAGCATGTTGGTGACCAGTGCTTCGTTCCAGCGTCTCATCTCAAACACCCTCTCCTTCTGGTCATGCACGCCGATCTTCCACAGGAACAGCTTCCTGGATTGACGCTCCAACTGCACACACCACAGAGGGAATCAAAGTTATATAATATTAAGATTAAAGGGAAAGTTTGGTATCTTTTAACCTGGACCTTTTTTTTACCTGTTTTTTTGTATATAAGTGACTAATGGGAGCAACAGTTTGGGAATTGGTCCAGTATTGAGAGAGAGGGTTGAAACAGGCTGCAATGTAACCGCTTGGGGCATCGTCAATTTACGTCCACTAAAAGCTTGTTTTTGCCACTGACAGGCTCAGATGGTTATTACAATTGTCTGATAATTCATGTACAGCATCCCTACAGAGATAGAACTCTTTGTCAAAGCATAAGATCCTTTTTGTTTAACTAGAAACAGCCCCAAAACCACCGTTGCCAATTTCACCAAACTCCATTTAAATAAACAGCAATTTTAGGGTGTATAGAGTCAGGATATTTTCACAACTAACTGGGTGAATTAAGAATTTATTTTCACCAAACCAGATTTGGTAATTGTTGATACAGTGGAAAGGCAAATGAAGATGTTTTTTGGTGAGTTTAATTTTGTTTCTGTCGACTTTGATTGAATTGTGTTTTACGAAGATAAAATTACTGTTTATTTAAATGGAGTCTGGTTGGTTTGGCGATAGAGATTCTGGGGCAGTTTCTGGTTAAACAAAAAGGATCTTACTCTTTTGCAAACAGGTCAACCCCTCTAAGAATCCTTTCCATAAGTTGTCAGACACTTCAGGTAAAAATCGTCACGTGTCATGGACAAAGATGAGCCCTTTAAGCCCCATTTCGACCAAACACTTTCAGTATGGTACCTTTGGAACCAACAGTAACCCTTCAGACATGGTAGCTAGACCCTAGTGTTTCCACTGCAAACAGTACTCTTAAATGTGGGCGGGGTTGTTGTCACTCACTGCTCCGTCCAGCACTCACTGTATTTCCTCATCACCGGTGACACAGATGGAAGTCTGCACCTCGTTTATCGTCCACAGAACGAGGCTGCACGCCGACATTTTAAGAGCAAAATCAAACAGGCAGCAGTGAGAGTCTCTCTCCATGGGATATTTAAAAATAGCAGGTTTGTGCATTTAGTGCTTCTCAGGCAAGCTCAGGGGTTTAGTGTTGCGAAGTGAGGATTAGAATATATGTAGTTCATATAATCTGGTCAAAATTAATATATATAAAGGCCTGAAGATCCACTCATTACTAAAAGTGTATGTCATAAAAACTAAAGTGATGGTCAAAGTTATCTCAGTGAAACTTAAGATGTGCTGATTGAGTATTGAGTGATATAACAAGTGAACGTTCCACCTTAAAAGTCGCCGGCAGTCAGAGAATTTCCGACTCCAGCTGCAGCAAGAGGCAACAAAAACATGCTTTAATTTTATAGTTACAGTTTATTAATAAAACTCTCCACAGTATGAACAGTGGTTACATGAGCCTCAAAACCAGCCACAACTCAGCCCTGAGCAGAGTGACCGTCCTCTATTGACCAATCAGACTGCAGTGTTCACAGCTCCACCTTTTAGCACCAGATCTGTGTGCTAGGTACCCCAACAGAGGGGGGACCAAAAATGGGGATGGTATGGAACGGTTCCACTGGTACCATCCACAACTTTTCACAGTGGAAACGGAAAAAAAGTGAACCCAACTGAACTGAACTGAACCGAACTGAACTGAACTGTACAGCTTGGTGGAAACGGGGCTTTAGTGGACGTAAGTTGACGGTGCGAACACGCCCTGAATGGTTACACTGCAGCCTATTTTGTGGCTTCATGCAGTATATGATCAATATATTATTATATTATTAGTCGCTTTGACACAAAAACATGGGAAAATAGTGTCCGAACTTACACTTTAAATACATTAAAGAAAAAAACCCATCATCATGGAAATGTGATAACTGCTCTGCCCTGTTACAGGAAGCTTTCCTCTGCAGGTCTGACTTTAAAGGCTGCAGCAGACAGGCCGTGGGTCGGCAGAGTGTGATACAGTGTGGGTGCACAGTGACTCACATGGCGGGCAAAGAAGTAGAAGCCAATCATCATGACAATGATCATCATGGTCATGAGGTACTTGGACGGTACTATGGATGTTCTGGAAACAAGACAGAGGCAGAATAATTTACACTGGACTTAAAACTGTATTTTAAGAACAATAAAAACAACTAAAGATAACAGAATCTTTCTCTATTGGCTTATTTATTTTTGTATTGTCAATATACTTACATACAAATTTCATGTCTCACCTGTATGAGGCAAACTGTATGTAGTCATACAGGTCATAAATGTCCCGCCAGCTGTAGATGTTAACCGCTCCGGTTGCTGTGACGACCAGCACCATGAGTCCCAGCTTAATCAGGTGGCTGACCTGCACCAACATGGCGGTGGCGATGAGTGACATCACAGCCATGAAGCTGTAGTACTTTGGGTTCTCTGAACAACCGCCATCACCAAATGACTCCAGCACGGGGCCGTGGGTGCTGTTGAAGACTCGCAGGGACGGAGGAACGCAGCTCAGCTGTAATATCAGAGATGAAGGAGTAATAAACACTATAAACTATATATTTGGAATGACCCTATTACAACAGCAACAATAGGAAGAGTAAAACATGTTTGCTTCTTTTTTTCCAAAGCATTTTCACTCAGCTGTGACTGTCACAGCCACATGACAGCTAAGACAGAGAAATGAATGTTCACTTCAGCGTCCTCTTTTCCTGTCAGACCTCGAAGGCAGCAGTGTGTGTAACAGGCTGCTCCCGTGGGGCTGTGACAAATGAGCCAGCAGGCAGTGAGACAGACAGCTAATGGACCCCACAGGGAACATGTAGTCAGACACATAAAAGGCAGTGATAGTTTGATGAGGACAAAGTGGAAACGCACACACACACGCTCAGGCTGGCTGATAAGACGATATGCAGACTACTGCCATGGCAGCATGTGACTAACAGGATCTTTGCATTAAAATAATAAAGTAACTGGTTTCTGGATTAGTCAAACAATTTATCTCCCAATATCACATTAGCCATATCTTCCACCCCTAAAACACACACACGTATGCACACAATATATCAGAGCTGGATCAAAATGTCCTGCAGTCGTACCATGTCAGCGATCACAGCCATTGTAAGAACAAATATGGCCGCCATGGCCCAGGTGTTTCTGGCCCACCGGGTGCGATCGATCCACACTGAGAACGACACCAACCTCTTGGAGAACATCTGTGACAAACAAACAGGTTTCACTACATATAATGTCTCTGTAGACCTTTTCAAATTGACAACATGAACATTTTAAATGGGTCACTTTATATTTCCTTTTGATCTTATACAGCTGTATCAGAGGTGGTTGAAAATGTCGTGCCTTGAGCCAGAAAAGGTTGGAAAGCACTGATCAAAGACATGTTAAATAAACTCTGTTTCCCGTCAAGACAACCATGGATACTAATTTAGTTTCTCACCCTGGGGAAGATGGCAGCCAGGGAGCACAGTGTGAGTATAAGCAACAATACCTCTCCTATTGCCAGAGTCACATAGTTCACAATCAACCTAGAACAAGAACACACATCTTTAGTGAATTTTAAGGCACAATTGATTCATGTATGAATTTACAAATGTTAAAGGAGCATGTCAACCTCTGCATGCTTTTGGTTTTTTATATTGAGTGTGTATTAAATGCATTTTATGAGATGTGAGACAAAGTGATATATGTGAACTCACAGTGGGTCTATGAACACCTCCATGGCTGTAATGAAGAAGAGCACTATGATGCAGCAGCAGAAGGCCACTCCGCTTCGCTTCTCCTTCTCTGAGGAGTAGTGCTCCTCCAACTTCCCATCCAGGAAACGCAGCGACACGGGGTTGATCTCATGGTCCTTCATTCTGCGAGGAGCACACACCACACGTCATCCCCCAAACTCTGTTATCATCACCCTCTGCTTATGTTATCTTATTTATTTGTCTCATTTTCTCACATTTTCTGACTCTCTCTGTCCAGCAGCTCCTGCTGCAGTCGTCTGTTGATCACATGTTCCTCCACCATCTTATTCCTCTGAGACTGGCGGCAAGAAAAGACAGATTAGAAAGGTAAGATTAAGTGCATCAACTGTGTACTGAGGATTATGTGTGTGCCTCTATGCATGGTTATAAATATACTCTCATATGTGCTGATGTGAGGAGCTGAGTTTATGTTGGATTATGGATAAAGACATCTATCATAACTCACCTCATGTTTAGACTCAGTGGGCGTGGACTGGGGTGAGGCTGCGTTCCCATTGGTTGCTGTAGTGTTGATCAACTGGTTTGAATTTCTGTTGGACAACATGCCTGGTTTCTGAGAGAGAAGCGGGAAAAACATCTGTCAATGTGATTTAAACATAAATGCAACAAAAAAAAGGGGGGAAAAAATGCTTTTTTTTGCACCCTCAAATGTATTGTTTTCAATGTAGATGTACGACAGACACGCTCAAATGCCCAGAGCGACACCGTCATGATGTGCACATGTCCTGAGTGCCTATTTGTCAGGGTGCAACGGCTGCACCCTGAGATAAACTGAATTAAACGTTGGGAACACAGCAGCATGCACCACGTCTTCTTTCTTTACAAATTCAATGTAACGCAGAGTGGGTAACTGAAATACAGATGGTCATTTGTTGGGTGAAGTATTCCTTTAAACTCACAAACTATACTTTTTGATAAAGTCACTCACATTTCCACTGAGCCCGTTCACCATCTGTTTAGACACCAGAACCAGGTAAGTGTCAATGCCTTTCTCCAGCAGGTACTCGCACCTCTCTCCGCCATTCCCCGGCTCCAGTTCAAATTCTCCGTGCAGACTGTCCTTGGTGGTCTGGGAAATATGAACTCTCCTGGGTGGCACACAAACCTCTTTAAATAAAGTGCATGAAAAAACTGACTGCTTAAACTGACAGTGAAATGAATTACTGTTCTCTCACCCAGGAATCCCCCCAGACTCCATCTTATTGGCTACAGTGACATCTGTGGACCAAACGTCAAACTGCCACCTCTTCTGCCCGAGCACTCCTCCCAGCACAGTGCCTGAGTGAACGCCCACGCGCATGTCCACTTCAGTTCGAGTCTTCTCTCGCACGTACCTGGAGCAAGAGGGACAGTGGAGGATCTCTTCAAGTCAGCCCACTTCTCTATGTCTGTATTGTCTTTCATGTCTTCTTCCATATTCATATGTACAATTTTAAGATTTAGGCAGGATGTTTGTCTTGCCTCCTCTGCTACCTCTCCGCCTGCTTTAATTATTCAAATTGACACCATCCTCCTCACTGTCTTTACTTTTTCTCGTGTAAACTTCTTAATTTATTGTGATTTCCTGTTGTCTTTACCACAAGATACACAAATAAACTGATCATCATACCATCTCGACATTGTCACTATTTCTTCCCGTCTTTGCTTTATGTCTTTGTTGTGTATTTTTCTCAACTGTGAAAAAAAATCATTACTGCAGAATCAGAATCAGCTTTACTGACCTAGCATGTGTGCACATTTAACAGGGTCAATTACACAACTCAGCTCAGTGGTGCTAGCAGTAGATGCGTGCTTCCTTCTGTGTGTTGACTCAGTTGGCGAGTGTTGTTCGGCATGTAGGATTTACAAATATAGACAGTGACAGTGCATGATGACATGTACTTACGAGATGGCGTCTACCATCGCTAGGCCCATCATTATGGAGCAGGCGGCGTGGTCATCTCTGAAGTCAGGAAGACCACAGATGCAATAGTAACAGTCTCCAAGGATCTTAATCCTCAGCTGGTGATGTTGCTGCAAGACAGACATGCTTATTTAGTGATGGGCAAAGCAGTTCTTTCTAGTGTACTGTTCAGAATCCGTTCAAAAGATTTGTTCAAAAAATTTGTTCACCAAATTGTTCAGTGCTTGACCCGAGCTCCAACTGCGCACAGTCCCACTCACTGAACTGAAACATAGCTGAATGTTCAGTTCAGCTCACTAACTAGTGAACTGAGAATGGAGAATTTGACTGGATAAAGATACTGACAGCTGAAGTCTGACCCTATTGTGTACAGCAGGTATATTTTTGCGACGCCTAGTTATTACATAAAATATTTGGTACGACTTCCTACTTTGAGACTTCAACACATGAGAGGCAAGGAGCGACTCAGCAACTCACTCGGGGCTCATGTTCATGATGGGGTGTGTTCAGGGAGCGATTACTGAATTACTGAACATGCACCGAAGGCATCTGAGACAGTCTCAAACTTGAATCACTCACTTAGTGAGTCCCTGAATGCAACTTTAGTTCAATTGAATTGAGAAATGGATGGATTATCTCAGGAAGTGATTCCGTTCAGTTCGTTCGCCCAAAAGATTTGTTCTTTTGAACAAATCATTCACAAATGACACCACACTATGCATACACATCTTTATCTACAGAACTCAAATTGGATCCTGATTTAAATCACTTTAAACTCAAACTGAAACAGTTTTTGAAGAGGAATCAGTTGTGTAGTCATGAATAATTTGGTGCTTCCTATTCGAAAGTGCTGATTATGTATTGCAGTTTGTGTCTTGTATTGTTCTGTCTGTAGTATCATTATTGTTTGTACTTTGCACTGTTACTTGTGTTTTTGTTGCTGAGTCTTTTGTATCTTAAGGCCCAGCTACGGACAGGCATTGCAAATTAGCTTGGGCTATAAATGCTGTGGTGCATGACATTTATGTATGCTACATACTTGTCCCTATACAAATAAACACTGAATAAACAAATAAATATTTTAAGTAAGTGTAGTGAAGCAAAACATTGGAAAAAATGACAGCTGTAAAACCATGGAAAATTAAAACATTACCTACCAACTATAAACCTAACAGAAGATTGTTTTGATCATATCAAGGAGGAGAAACGAGTGAAAACGAACAGACACTTACTTCTGCCAGTTTGTCGAAGCGGGCGAACAGCTCATTAAGCAGCTTCACAAGCTCCTGGGCGCTACAGGCTGAGGACAGCTGGGTGAAGCCCACTATATCAGCAAACAGGATACTGGAACACAAAAGAAGAGGTTGCAATGTCACATTCAAAGGGGACCTATTATGATCCATTTTAGGTTCATACCTGTATTTTAGGTTTCTACCAGAACATGCTGATGCCTTAAAAAACCCTTAATTTTTGTGTCAACAGGTACCGTAAAACTCGGAATATAAGTCGTACTGGCATATAAGTCGCAGTCTATTTTTTAAGGTCTCAAACAGGGAAAACAAGGTTTTATATTACTATTTGTTAATAAAAACGTTATACAAGTTATTCCTCCACTGTTTCCCTTTATTTTTAATTTGAAACACATTCAAAACACAATAATCTCTTAAACAGCTTTGGTTACTTTTCAGATTGCAATTTTCCAAACAACCTCTTCAGGAAATAAAATTACGGTAT
>NC_065517.1:31895525-31911637 GCF_006386435.1 Epinephelus moara
GGCCTGTTAAATAGCCTGTAACCACTGTGTGACACAAACTCAGTGCTTTGGTCATTAAACAATGTCGGGCTCGGTTCGGGTTTGGACAGAAATATGCTGCCCGTGCCGCACTCTAACACACACACACACAAACACACGGAAAACCGGACATTATCATCAGTTTATTAAAGATCCCGGACGGGACGTGAAAAGTAAGTGGACATGTCCGGGCAAAAGAAGACGTTTGGTCAGCCTAACGTAGCGCCATCTTGTGGGTCAAATTACCTATGTCAGCATTTACCTTGGTCTATAGGTCACACCGGTCTACAACCCGCACCCAACTTTTTAGATGAAAAAAAGGGAAAAAAAGTGTGACTTATACACCAAGTTTTACAGTAATTATACATCTGAGCATACAAAAATGGCAAGCGGAGTTCCCCAAGGCTCCATTCTGGGGCCTCTTCTGTTTGACATCTACATGCTTCCATTGGCTTTGATTTTGGCAAACACAGAAATACGTTACCATAATTACGTAGATGACACACATATTTACATAATCATGTAACCACGGGACTATGGTCCAATACAAGCTCTGACTGAGTGCACTGAACAATCGGCGATTAGATTTGCCACTTTTTCTTCAATTAAACAAAGACAGAACTGAGGTAGTAGTTTTTGGAGCCAAGGAGTAATGATCACCTTTTCAACTTAAGAACATATTAAGGATAAAAGGACCTATTGCAGAGCAGGATTTGGAAAAGACTTGTCTCTGCACCATCATTGTAGCCAGGAAATGACTGTAACAAAGACTAGCTCCACTTCCTATCATGAAAATTACCAATAAAAGCTTCTAAACAAAACCGGACAGAGATTTTTCTTTTCTGGGGATGGTGAAGACATGACCAACCCTACTGTCTCTCTGATTCACTAGTACTTGTTGCCTTTGTTGGTAAGGTTTAGGCAAGAGAAGTGAGATTGGTTGGGGTTAATTGTCAGGGTAAGCCAGTCAGAAGTAGAGCAAGGAAGAGTAGGGCAGGTCATGCCATCACCATCTTAAGGAAAATATTCGCCAACTGGACATGTTTCAGCAGGAATGTGATAAGAAATCAAGGAGAAATTAACAACATCGGCTACCAAGATTACATGTTGCCCTGACGTTAGCATGCAGCTACATGTAGCAGTGTGCGTAACATAAACACTTGCAGTAGCGTGCCTGGAGCAGATGACGTCAGCTTGCTTGAAAGTAGGAAAACATGGCAGAAACAGTGTATTCAGAATGGTCTGAGGCCTGAGATTTTTGCTCACAGGGATTACCATACATATGTTTACGTGATTATTTGAAACTTTAGCCATGTTTAATATGAATATCTGACATTGTAACATGAGAGAAAGTATAATAGGTCCCCTTTAACAAGCTGAAACAAACATTCCATAACAATGATCATCAAAAAAAGCTGATTTTGTGATCCCAACCTGACGTTTTCATGGCGGTACATGTACATGGTGTTAAACTGCTGCTGCTGGACCTCGTTCTGATCAGCCTGGTTCTTCATGCCCTGCAGCATCTCATCAGCAATGTGCTTGGGCAGGATGGACAGTAATAGTTCCTCCTACATGGACACACAGTTGAAGAACGGTGAGTTTTGGCATGTTCAGTACTGACAGAAAGAATAAATGTGCCCCGTGTGCATTATGTGTGCATGTGCATAGCATGACTGACGCAGAAAAGGGAATCTCATGAGATCCTGTCAAACGGTCCAATGTGTTCTGGTTGGCTGGGACTTCTTGTCTCCTTCAGCCCCCAGTGCAAAGACACTTTGGGAATTTGATTTCTTTTTGTATCTCCATCTTCATCTACATCAGTTATTTCCTGTGCTTTCCACCCCCCTCTTTCAGCAACTCTCACAGGTCTGCTCTCTTTTTCCACAAATTGTCACAGTCAAAATCATGAAAAGAACATAAAGAAAGTGAGAGTATCAAATAGAAGAATTAAACCAATAAAACCACGGTCGGAGACAGTATACGTTACAGTATCTTTAGCTTTGATAAATTAAAGTTATGGATTAGCATCACCTTTCAAATACCAGCAGTCTTGTGGCATGAGAAGAAATACATGATAGCGTAAAATGGATATAAAGGAGTGCTGTATCATTTCAAATTTATTCATAATTTGATTGCACTGAAAATAAATTACATTTATCCACAATTAGAGTCCAAACTTGCTCACACTTTAATCTCATATTTGCTGGTATGTATCATTCCTTCACCCACCAACCCTTATATTTAGGAGAGACAAATGTTTGCCAATATACTAGTCAATTAAGACAATTAAAGGGGGGCCTGTATGGGGTACTTATCCATAGTTAGCGTAATACATACAGTAGATGTCAGTCGGAGCGCCCACAGTTTGGAGAAGCAGGCAGGACTACTGACACTGAAGCTAAGCTATGTAGCCTACTGTTGTGGATGGGGGTCAGCAACAAAACAGATTTTAGCCACCTAAAAAAGTCCCACCAAAAAAGGTCAATATCGGCTTAAGTGTATGCAATGTTGAGAGTATTTTCACTGCTTTACCTTTCTGCCAGATAGCCTGTTCTGATGGGGGATTTATACTTGTGCATCAGCTCTATGCAGAGCCCACACTGTAGCCTACGCAATGGTGGAGTTTCTGTGAAGTGTTGTAAAGTTTAGTTGTTTCAAAACACACTTTAAACAGGACTTAATAGCAACAATTTCAAACACAAGTACAAAAATCATCTTCACTTTAACTCGCAGCATTCACAGACAAAGCACTTGTCTTTATCTGGACACATTTTCCTTGCAAATACAACATGCTAACATTATTAGCACAAGCCAATGGCATTTTACATTGTATAAATTAGCTTAGTGGCTAGCAGACATTTCCTCTACTCATATAAAACCAGGGACAACAGCAACATTTAACAAAGGTAATGTTACAAAATTCGGCTCTATTACAACTCACAAGGTTCACTGAAAAAAACAACTGTCTTATACAAAACACGTTTTCCCCCAACAAAATACAACATGCTAACGTTATTAGCACAAGCCTATGGCATTTTACATTGTATAAATTAGCCTAGCGACGAGCCGAGATTTCATCTACCCATATGAAGCCAGGATAAATCACACACAAGACGTAAAATGCTATTTTGTGGAGGCCATATTGTCTTCACTTCGTTCCCACTGAGGGAAATGGTTTTCAGCTTACAAAAATAGACAGGAGGTCTGCGTCACTGCGACATGTAGTTACATTTCTGGGAGTGTGTGTATCAGGCTCCATATCGACACAGAGCCTACGCTGTAGGTACGGCATGGATTCTAAGCAGAAGTATAAATCCCGCTTGATAGGAAAAGCTGTTAATATCTTCAGTTCCTGAACTATGCGCTGTTGAAGCCACCAGACTCTATTGAGAAAATCAGTAATTTTAAGTCATTGAACATGGGAGCTGCTGGTCTAATGATTCTTTGATAAGTTAGTTAGTTTGTGTTATAGTGTGACTATGGTGGATCTGAACTAACTCTTTTAAACACCATAGTCACACAATGACACAAACAAAGTAAGAGTTTGAGGCAGTGGTAGACCAGCGGCTCCTGTGATCAGCACTGTTAAATCACTGTTTTTCTCAATGGAGTCTGGCTTTGAAAAGAGCAATGTAACAGCTTTAATTTCCAGTTGGAAATCACTGTCTGACATCAAGGTAAAGCACTGAAAACATTCTCAATATCCTGTACACTTAAACTGATATTGATATTTTTAGGTAATTGAAATACATTTTGTTGCTGACCTCTCCACAGCAGTACATTGATTAGCTTCCATGTTGGACTCCAGCCTGCTTTTCCAACCTGGGGCGTGCTGACTGACATCTACTGTATATAATATACTGTCCATGGATAAGTACCTCATACAACCCCACTTAAAAAAAAATGAACTATCCCTTTAACTTCTAAGCAAATGGACCATAAACATTCTCGTAATAGAGACAGAGCAGGGTAGCTGGTAGACTAGAGAAAACAAAACAGTAGGGGATGGACAGGTGAACATAGAAGCTAACAAAGATCAATAACCAAAAAACAAACAAACAATAAAAAGGCTTTAAAAATATACAATTTTACTAAAGTTTCTGTTGGTAGTCACAGAGCTTGAGCTGTCTGTATTGTGTCAGGTCCCTAACGGTGGCTCCGCTGGTGAAAACAAGTCTCTCTAATCAACCTATTAGCCCTGAGCAAAACACACAGTAATTAGGCAGCTCAGGGTGTTCTACCTCACAGGTGTGTATGTGTGTGTTTGCCACAAATAAGGAAATGTATTATCTCATTAAGCAACCTGTGATTGTTGTATGTGTGTGTGTGAGCCTCAGTTACCTGCTGGGTGCTCTGCTCCTCCAGTGTGAATTTGACCTCTAGTGACTGACGGGCCTCCAAAAAAGCTGTCCGGTACTTCCTGTCCGCCATGTAGTACGACAGCACACCTAGTGTGGCGGCGCACAGGTACAACATCACGTTGGCCAGGAGCTGGAGAGAAGAAGAGAGGATGTGTAGCTTCAATCACTGATATCAACAGGCCTATATTTTGGACAGGCCTTTAATTCCTTTCAATTCCTTTCATGCTGTCACTTTGTAACCAACACATTCTCACTCCGACCTCGTCACATATCAACATTTGGTCATGAACTTTCCACGTCCAGATACAACGTGCAAGGTACCCTGGGTGTGTCGGTTGTTGACGTTCTGGGACACCGTGTCAAGTTCTGCCTGTTATGCTTTGTCTTCTTTCAAAATACACTTCTGTTTTTACATGAAATTCAATGTTTACATACAGTCTCTTTCAAAATAAAAGCACTACGTCGGTGCAACACTGATGTTTTTCTTCCTTCAGCAACAAACGCATGTGATTAGGTTTAGGAAAAAAGAACAAGGTTTGGCTATATAATCTTATGGGACGTGAACAACGCTCTCCCGGGTGCAAGTCGGTGTTTGTTGGACCCATTCATCACTCCCACCCGCCCCACTCAGACTTTCGCCGCTTTAACTTTCATTCTTGTCCTGCCAAATTCCCCCTGATGCCGCCAATCGTACCAGCCGCGTATCAAGCTGACGTTATGGGACGGCTTCTTTCGCCGGTGTCAGATGGTGTCTTTTTGATTTTTGGATGAACTGTCCCTTTAAACTGTGGTTCCCAACATCTTTGGCTTGTGACCTTTGCCCTAAAATAAAGCATGGGTCCATGCAGTACCCTGCACACCCCAATTCATTGAGCCCTTCTTCAATGGCTTCCTGTGACTTTGACAAAAAATGATATGGTTATTTTTTTAACATTTTAATTTTCATTTATCATTATTGTCATTCTTACATCTTCCAATTTTATAAATGTGTGGCCTACACCCTGAATAAAAAAAAAGAAGTTTAAACCTCTCCTCAACAATGTCCAGCATACATTGATGGCCTTGCACTTTCTCCTAAAATTTGCCCAATCTTAGCAGCGATGGCTAAGCTAGAGTTTTCTTAGTGAGCTGCATAGCTATTGATCCCAAATTCAAAAAATAAACGTCTCGGAGGAAAATAGAGAATTTCATCGTGAGTAGACAAATTTGTTTGCTCTCACCACCAAGGCTGCAAAGTTTAAGTACCAAATAATCATAAGTAGTCCACTGCAGAGCAGCTAAAAACATATTAATGAATGCTCATTCAGACCTATTAGATTAGATAAAACATACGCATACATGTTACAGTTGTACTGATACCGATACCAGTATCGGAAATGCCTCCGATACTGCCTAAAATGCGGTATCGGGTATAGGCGAGTACAACCTATGACCAATCCGATACCATGTAATGCCTCACGTCATTAAGCATACGCCCGCTACAGGCAAACGAAACGGAAACAGAGCGGAGGTTAAAAAGCGTTCTACTGTAGCCTTTAAAATGTCTTTTTTACCAAATTGTGTGGCTGCACTTTAACCTGTGTCTTGATCTGTGTCAACACTGGATAATAATAATAAAAAAAGTTTTATGGCACTCATTCTACTATTAGGTATTTATTTCTTAATATTTTACATAGAGTTTTAGGAGTTGAGACATACAACAATTCATATCCCATCCATTTTTATTTTACGCGCTGGTATCGGATCGGTACTCGGTATCGGCAGATACCTAAGGTTCAGGGATCGGAATCGGTATCGGGAAGGAAAAAGTGGTATCGGTACATCTCTAATACACGTATACATACGCCTACATCTGCATATACACTTAAACACATATAAACCTGTAAGCATGCAGACATACACTCCCATACACACAATAAGTCTATAATAAGTCAGGCTAATGTGTAAAACTAAGATGAGATTTAAAAATGTGAACAGAGTCAGTTAGAAGACCCAGACTAGCAGACCTGAGGGGCCTGTTGGATGGTACGGTGTGAGAAGCTCAGTTATATACTCCAGTGCCAGATCACTGAGAGCCTTGTAGGTGATTAAAATAACTTTAAAATGGATTTGAAAGAGAGAGGAAGCCAAAATAGGCTCCAGACAGATTTTTAAACATTTTTGGGGGCCAAAGTGGCGTCTTTTGATAGTAGAGGCTGCTGACCCCTGCCCTAGCTGAACTCTGTGACACACTGGGCATCTTTCACCTTTTAAGCTGCAGGTGCTTTGTCATTTATCACTTCACTGGGGGGGTCATATTTACCTGTCTCACCAGCATGGGCCCCTGCAGGTTATCCTCAAACCTCTGAGCCACGGTCACCCCCAGCACCAGGGTGTGTATCCCACAGGAGAGCGCTGTGAGCAGCAGCAGAGGCACCAGGTTCAGCGGCAGAGTCAGAAAACTGGAGAAACTGAAGAACGCCTGCCAGCCCACAGAGTCACTGGCCTGGGGGAAACGCTCATAGTTGAGCCCCATATAACACAACACATGCACGGTGACCATCAGCCACAGTATGTACGGCACTGCCCCGCGTGACACAGGTGACGCGGGGAGCTTCTGTTTCCAGCACAGCACGTAGAGCACAATATCCGCAGCCAGCGCCACAGCCGCCACCACCACCATGGCCAGTTTGTCCTCGGTGTACACCACCGCGCACATGATGATGATGAAGCTGTTGAAGAGGGCAGCGAAGATCACCAGCACCGGCAGGTTCTCTTGTCTCTGGCGGCGGAAGTAGGTCTGGTAAATCCTCTCCAATGACTCAGGCGCAAAGGTGAGGCGCACCGCGCGCGGCAGGCAGCTGCAGCAGCCCGGCTGGAGCACCGTCACCTCACGCGTCCGGGCCGCTCCGTGACCCGGATCGCTGGGAACCTGCACTGAGTACTCCACTGAGTACTCTGCAGACTGCTCCGGGTTTGTGGCATGGACCCGGTTCAGAGACATGTTGGTTTAATTAAAGTAATCCACCTGGTTCATGAAGTAATACTGAGGTGCATTAATCCTGAAGTGCGCACGGTGCCAAAATCCATGAAGTTGTGATGCTCCCATCTCTGTGTGAAGGAGATAGATGTCAAACTTTTAATATTATTGCAAACATAATTACATCCCAGAGTGTTTCAATGACTAGTCACATCACTATACAGGCTATAACCAACACACAACTTGCTTACCTTTATTTTATAGTGCCACTAAATTAAAAGATTCTTGGAGCTGCTGCTCTGTCTCCAGGCTGCTTCAGTGGAAAAACTTCTTCTTTCTTGCTGCTGCAGTCCTGTGTCTGCCATGGTCGTCCAACAACACCCTGAGCAACAGGTGAGTATCCATCTGCAGGCAACATGTCATCTTTCCAGGTAGACAGAAGAGCATCTTATGTTCACATATAAATCCATACTTCTCTTACTCGCGGTGAGACCTGCACTACAGACTAATCAGAGATGCTCTCCAGTCTTCTGATGTTATTCCTCGCTCCTCTCTCCTCCCACTCTCCCCCCCCCTCCCTCCTTCTTCTAAACACCAAGTCCTCTGTTACTGTTGCTAAGATGAAACCAAAGTAACTGCCAGCGTGCAATGATGTCTGGGGAAATGTGGCAGTGTTGATGTGAAGAGGTGAGGAAAAGGGAAAGAGATCATCGCAGCGAGTCTGCAAAGTGTCAAACAGCAGACAGTTTGATTTATCCTCCACTGTTTTACAGTATAGCAGTATTTTAGGGAATAAATACACAAACAGATGCTTGGATAATACTTGTCATTGTCTTTATTCAACACTTGCAGCAACAACAACACATTTGTGACACAATTGTCAGGTTTGATCGATAAGCAAATGTACTTTTTGTGTAAAAAAAAAAAAAAATCATCTCATAGGCTCAGATGTGTCAACTAGAGCTTCGATTCTCTGCCTGACCCAACCCACCAGGTTCGAGCTGTAATTTCTCGGGCTTGAATCAGGACAGGTTTGTGCCAACGTCCCTTGTAAGAAAAGAAAAAACACAGGGCTCACAGTCTGTGTAATGTCATGGCGGATATATGGACTGTGCTGGCTTGAACTCATTATAACTAATGAAAATGCTGACCTTGAGAATTAGATTGAAATTGTTAGCACAAGGGGGTCATTTGCTCATATAAGCCCTGTTTCCACCGAGCAGTATGGTTCAGCTCAGTTCAATTTTATCTATAAAGCCCAATATCACAAATCCCAACTTGCCTCAGAGGGCTTTACAGCAGACGACATCCCTCTGTCCTTTGGACAAGTAGAGACCCGCAGGAAGAGCAACTGAGTTGGGTTCACTTTTTTTCCGTTTCCACTGTGAAAAGTTGTGGATGGTACCAGTGGAATCGTTCTGTACCGTCCCCATTTTTGGTCCCCCTCTGTTGGGGTTCCTAGCACACAGATCTGGTACTAAAAGGTGGAGCTGTGAACACTGCAGTCTGTTGATTGGTCAATAGAGGACGGTCACTCTCTACCCCATGGAGAGAGACTCTCACTGCAGCCTGTTTGACTTTGTTCTGAAAATGTCGGCGTGCAGCCTCGTTCTGTGGACGATAAACGAGGTGCAGACTTCCATCTGTGTCACCAATGATAAGGAAATACAGTGAGTGCTGGACGGAGCAGTGAGTGACAACAACCCCGCCCTCATTTAAGAGTACTGTTTGCAGTGGAAACACTAGGGTCTAGCTACCATGTCTGAAGGGTTACTGTTGGTTCCAAAGGTACCATACTGAAAGTGTTTGGTGGAAACGGGGCTATAGCCCATTATACACAAACTCTAGTGTTCTGTACAAGAGATGGATGAAACTGGCAGTTCTCGTGAGATGGAAAAAGTTGCACTGGACTCGAGGGAAAACAAAGGAAAGCCAGCGAGAGGGGCTGCAAGGTGACTCGGTTGGCCGTGGGAGAGATGTGCATGACATGCAGCGGAGAGCAGTGATCATCACCTGAGCGCCACATAGCCGTGGACCTCCGTGGGCACTTGAAAAAGAAGACACATTGAGGGGTGCAACCCGCTTTGCCCAACCTGTTGTGCGTGAGAAGCAGAGCGGGCGACAGACTCTTGAAGAAACAGAGGGAAGGGAAGACGGAGAAGTGGTGTGGGCAAACATGTCAGCCCTTAGCTCATTACAAATGCTTTAAGAAAAAAAATGTAATTGGAAATTTTGGTTTTCGACTCGGGCTCGGGCCCAAAATAGCTGCCGTGGTTCAGTATTCCGTAAAGCTTGGACAGAAACTATGCAGGTTCATGTAGGGTTGGGCTCCATCGAAGCTCTAGTGTACACTTGCAATAATGCATAATGCAAATAATTAATTTGGGTCACATTTGGGGAAATTACATAGGCTTACATTCATTTCCTGGAGACCAACCCCAAACCTTACCCTGACCACTGACCCAACAATCAGCTTGTTCTGCATTGTGGACACAACTTTTTCCCCCAGCTGGAAAAGCCGTCCCATCTTAACTGGTCTTGGCTCTGATGTGTGTCCCTGACGATAACTTAATTCATACACACATACACACACTTGCACTCTTCTTCTGTGTTTGTCCTCGTGTTCAGACACTCTGACACAAGGATCTAAACTCTGGCTTGATCAGTCTGTGTGTGTGCTTGTTGTCGGCGCTGATTTTACTATCATGCCACTAAGAGCACTTCCCAAAGCCAACAATATAGCCACCACAACTCCCACAGTCCCCAGTCTCCCCAGAGCTGCGGTGCCGAGCGCTGCAGCCCCAAGTGCACCGGCGCCAATCGGCGCTGCTGCTGCGGTGACCGTCTCCATGCCGATGCCTTTAATTAGCTCCGGCCCCGTGAGGAGGCCCCTTTGTAGATTCACCTGAGTGTGGAATGGGCTCTTTGGTGCACCCAGAACAAATGCCCCCACTGCAACAAGGGTGATCGTTATGAGTTCTGATGTTGAAGGCAGAGTTGCTTTCAGTGCTACAGCTCTCACTGCCACAACTGCACCGACAGCAACTGAACCTAAAATGGCTAAAGCTGAATTTCTGGACCCGAATGCCTGTTTTGCTGCAACACTCGCAGCTCCGAGTGACACCCCCGCAGCTGTAGCTGCTCCTAATGTCCCCCCCATGCTGCTCCGGGGCCCTAGAGATGAGTTCGAGTGCAGAATAGCTCTCAGGGCAAGTGATGATATTACAGCAGCTCCCACAGCAACCTTTCCAGCCACCCCTGGCCCCAGCCCGACCGTGGCCACAGTTCCCAGGCCAGCTCCGAGCAGCCCTGCGGACAGGAACGCCACCCAGAGGACCGACTGCAGCATCAAAACCACCTCTGCTTCGGAGCCTTCTCCTGCTTCACCTGCACCTAAACCTACTGAGAATCCCAGTATACCTACAAAAACAGAGTAGAAGAAGATCCTCTCTAAAAGTTTGCAGCCGGTTTTAGATTTTGGTCTTTGTGTCATCCTCTCTGTCAGAGCCTTACGAAGGGCGCAAAGCACAGAGATGGTCAACCCCACGACGAAGAGTCCAATCATCACGCCCATTCTTCCATACAGGACGCTGAGGTAGAGGGTGGTGAAGATGATTAAGAGAGCTGTGGTCATGTCGTTAATATTGGAGTATGAGTAGACGACAAGGACCAGAACGCCTTGAGCTGCGATGTAGATCCACGGTGGAAGGACGCCCGCTAACACTCCAGTAGTGACGGCACCCACCACCACAGAGACTCCCGTTGCGGCCTCCACTACCCACTGCAGCCTTGCTCCAACTTTGACCCACAGCTTCATCGTCATAGCAGCAAGGAGGAAACCACTTCCCAGAGAGAGGAGCACAGAGGTGAACACGAGGCACGCCGTCACTACCCCGACGCCTGTGGAGCCGGCTCGACCAGCAGCCTGAGTGGCAGCATTGAGCTGGACGCCATCTTCAGTCAGTGCGGGCTCAACTGCAAATAACGCAGCTTCTCCAAAAGTGAAGCCTGCTGCTGCACTTTGTAGGATCGTCTTCACGACACCAGCACCACCTGGGAGGAGTAAAGACAAAAGGATTTGAGTCTTTGAGATAATTTCAACGAGTCACCACTGGTTGAAAGTTACTAAGTACATTTACTTAAATACTGCAGTAAAGGTGGCACGATTTTTTTGGCTCAGTTTACTCTTAAAGTGTAACCGATATTTTTTACTGGATCCTATTTTCCTATTTTTTCATGTCTGTGAATTATAAGAACATTTTTAAACTGGACCAGTGTGGAGCGAGAGTTCTGCAGGCAGCAGCATCAAAACAGGCGGCAATATAACCACTCGGGGCATTTGTGTTTGTCGACTAAAAGTGTTTGTCAGATTTTTATTGGAAGTGTCTGACAAAGTTATGGAAAGCATCCTTATAGTGCTAGACCTTTTTATTAAAGAGTAAGATCTTTTTTCTTTAACCAGAAACAGCCCTGACATTGCTATTGGCAAACCCACCAGACTCCATTTAAATAAACACTAATTTTAGCGTGTATAGAGTCAACATATTTTCACATCTAACTGGGCGATTTAACAGTTTATTTCCACCAAACCAGTGCAGAACATTTCAGAGATGACCCTAGAGAATTTCTGTAAGTTTTATTTTGTTTTTGTCGACTTTTAATGAAGTGTGTTGTATGATGATAAAAATACTGTTTATTTAAATGGCGTCTGGTGGGTTTGGGGATAGGGATTTCAGGGTTGTTTCTGGTTAAAAAAAAAGGATCTTACTTATTAACAAAAGATCTATCTCTGTAGGAATCCTTTCCATAATGTTGTCCGACACTTATAATAACAATCTGAGCCTGTCAGTGGCAAAAACAAGCACTTTTAGTGGAAGTAAAGTGATATTGCACAATTGCCCAATAATGTTTCATTACAGTCTGTTATGTGGCGTCAGAGCTCTCATTCAATATTGAACCAGTTTCAAAAATTGTTGTCTTCATTTGTCAACTAGACCCAAAAACATGGGAAGATAGGGTCCAGGATGAAAAAGACCAAAGTTACCCTTTAATGTGGAGCGCTACGAGAAAATAACCATTATGATGTCATCATCCTTTGTGGTCTTGGGGTGCATGGAGGCGCCCAAGACTACAGATTTTCAATGAAATGCCTGTGTTACATACTGTGGTATGGAGTTTAATGATATTGGCTTTCCCTCGTTAAAAGAAGTGTGACAAAAGATGGTCGATTTGCATTACGGGAAATGTAGGAAGCAGAGTTTTGGGGGTGTGAGCCACATGTATGTTTGTAAAC
Organism: Epinephelus moara; assembly: GCF_006386435.1. Lineage (NCBI taxonomy): Eukaryota > Metazoa > Chordata > Actinopteri > Perciformes > Serranidae > Epinephelus > Epinephelus moara. The sequence continues at coordinate 31,908,160 of NC_065517.1, forward strand.
ATGTATTTATTCATATTCAATTTTGCCTTTTGTTTTTACTATTTGATCTATTTTTTCAGTTTACACTTGAATTATTTTATTACATTATGCCTGCCTTTTGTAAAGCACTTTGTAATCACTGACTAGTTTTCTATGATTAATAATACTAATACTAATATATACTAGGAACTAAAAGTCTATTTCTATTTCCAATGAAAATATTGCACATTTACTTAACTTTACTTACTTTGTGCATTCCGATTTTTAAAACAAACCATATGTATGGAGCTGATATCCTTCCAAAATTAAACAAACAAACAAAACATGTTTTGCAAATGCCCTACGATTCACTAACAAACACAACATTGTTTGTAAATATAAAACATCATTAACAAACTAATGCATTTAATTTGGCAAATAAAACATGTACCTATCAAACAAATACATAACATATTTCTAATAAAAATATATTCTACAAAGACAAAAAATGATAAGATAAATACTGCATTTGTGATATATTACAAATAATAAATTATATAATATGTTTTGTATTTGCAAAACAAAATGCTTTAGTTTGTTATTTATGTTTTATATTTACAAACCACATTGTGTTTGATAGTGAATCATTAAGTATTTGTAAAACATGTTTTGTTTGTTTAGTTTAGGTTTGGCAGGATATCAGCTCCATACATATGATCAGATTATAAAATATGACACCTTATTTAGCTGTATCTCCACCTGCCTCATTAAAATACTGCTTATATATTAATTTATCAACAATAATCCAACAATAAAGCAATACAGTATGAAACTGTGAAAGGCATCATTCTGCTTTATGAGCGCTTTTACTTTAAGTGTATTTGCATGAGACATCTGTACCTTTATTAGCTCAGTTTTGAATGCAGGAACTTTTTTATATTGTGTTATGGCTACTTGTAGTTCAATAAAGGATCTGAATATTTCTTCCACCACTCATGTTCACAGACTGCCCTCCTACTGCTGCTGCTGCTGCTGCTGCTGCTGTCCCTTTAAGGGAAAAGTGAAACCTTCTGAATGACTCCATGCTGAAATTTAAAACCAGGAAGTCTGTCTGAACTACGAAAAGACAACAAACATGTTAACAGACCATGCTACCACCTGCACACCTGTGTCACATCAGTTCATGCGCTGCAGAAATCATTATCTATGCTCTGTCTGTACTCTGGTTCATTGTAGGTGTCATGAGATATTCTGTGTGGCATGGCTGCAGCTTTTAGATCCTGATCAGATATCAACCCTGAGTCCATCAAATGAAAGCAGCTGTGCAGATATAGTGTTAAAATCTCAAGTTTAACTCTTCATTCATTATAGAGGTAAAATGTTTTTGCAGAGTATTCCAGGAGTGATCTTACCCAGGCTGGTCTCTGCCATGGCTCCTTCTGCCTCTCTGTACGTTGAACTCACTGACTCCTCCTCTTCCTGTTTGATGCAGCTTTTCACCAGCAGAGGGCAGAAACTACCTGATAATAACACCAGAGAGAAGCAGAAAAGCAGTGTGATGGCCTCTTGGTGACCTTTTCTGTGAGGTTATATCTATGCAGAATTTAAAAAAAAGAAAAAACATTGCCTGCTGTCACTGTTAATACAGTCTATAAAACATACTTTAAATGAAATACAGTGACACATTTCCCACCAGAGTGTAAAAGTGTGGACCACATAATCTGAACTACTCACCATCTCTGCAGGTTTGTAGAGGCTTAACCAGAGAACACTATTAAACTATCTGCAGTGTTTGAAATAACTTGTCTTTTTCTAGACTCAGTGCACCTCCTGCTGGACTCTGCACCCTGCTAGATGATCTCCATGACACTTGTGTGTTTACCTCAGGTTATAAATGTCCTGTGAAGCTTTTACCTTCAAGGTTTACAATAGCTGTGGCAACTTTATTGCAAATCCCTAAATGCTTTATCATAATTGAATTTCTCCTCAGGGGGATTAATAAAGTATATAAAAAAATAATAAGAAGAAAAATAACTGCTTATATTTATTTGTTCTGGATTATTTTTTTCTAAATTGATTTTCTTCATATATCAGATGTTTTTTTATTTTTCTATTTTTTTTATTTGCACACACATAAAACGCACGCCATCCAAATGGTAAGACAGAAAGAAAAAAAGAAATGTGCCAGCAGAGGTCAAGCAGCCAGAGGCTTATACAAACAGACCTCCTCTCAACTTATGAAGAAAAACAGACAATGACAAAAAAAAGGGAGGAAAAATGGTCTTGGTACTTAAACAAATTGTGTGTTTGATTTCACAATAAGCTCTCATTCATTTACAAGTTCAGCAAAAAAAAAAAAGAAGTGTCCAGCTGCAGAGTGCTGCGGCTTGACACCTTTTCTGAAAGCTATGGGGTGAAAAATCTGCAAGTTGTGGACCATGACGAATGCAAATACTACGTCTCAGTCACTTGTAATGGAAATGTTTTTGAAAGGATTACGCAGATAAAGCACTGAAGGTATAAGGTGTGTGAGGTGCATGTCATGTCACTCATAACATAGAGTATATTATAAGTGTTTACTGGACAGCTTTAAAAGCAGCTTTAGTGAAATCATTAGCAAACTATATAGTTAGACACGCTGCAGCACATTCAGTGCCTTCATACTTTAAGATAGAGACAGATACATCTTCATCTGAAGCTTGATATCATTCCCAACACCGCACTGACCACTGACTATTTGTCTTTCTCTGTGACCTCCTTCATTTGCTAAACAGGTGCATATAAATACAGCAGGAGAAGCACTTCTGATTTCTCTCTAGTCTCCCTCAGATGTGTTCACTGACATGACTGTGATGCTTTAACGTACAAGACTCTTATGCACATCATTTCCCACCTAAGCATGCCTTTAATAATCAGCACCAAGCTGATTAATGTTACACTACAGTCTGTTAACAAGTCTGTTCAAAAATTGTCACAGAAACATGAGAAAATAAGGTGCAGGTTGAAACAGACCAAAGTAAATCAACCAAAGTAATCCTTTAATGAGGAGGGTTACCCAGTCTGTGAAAACAACATCATCTCAGCTGCAGCTCTGGAGGAAGCTTTCTGAAGTCTGAGAAAATAATCCTGATGATGTCATAATCTTTTGTAGTCTTTGGGTGCATGGATTACAGATTTTTAACAAAAAGTCTGTGTAACACAGTGTGGTATGGAGTTTAAATGATGCTGGCCTTACCCTTATGAAAATAAGTGTGATGGTAGATGGTAGATTTGCATCATGGGAAATGTAGGAAGCAGTTTTGAGGGCTTGATCTGCACTATGTTCTTTAATGTATTTATTTATTTTCAATTTTGCCTTTTGTTCTTACTATTTGATCTATTTTTTTCAGTTTACACTTGGATTATTTATTTTCATTATGCCTGCCCTTCTAAAGGATTTTCAATCATGCTGTTCACTGAAAATAATAAAAAAATAAATAATAATAACAATAACAATAATAATAATAATAATAATAATAAT
>NC_065517.1:31911684-31953439 GCF_006386435.1 Epinephelus moara
TTATTATTATTAAGGCTTATAAGTTTATAACTAATGTCTCAGTGACATGCTGGAGGTGGATTTTTATGAATGGCTTATCAGAATTACTCTATAAAGCTGTAGTAAATGATTTATTAACCATTAATGACGTCATAAAGCTCATAAACATGTCATACATGATGCCTTAATCATAAAGTGACACAGCAACTTATAGTTTTACGACCATAATGAACGCAGATGTAGATGTCACTGATTCCTGTCAAAGAAATTGATTTACAAAGTAGGGAAAGGACACATTGAAGGGAAGGAACCGAGGAGAGAGGGTAAAAGATATTAATATTGGGACGCGGCCCGGGTCTTTCCCCTCCGACTTCCTGCTCTGCAGTCAGCTGACTGTGCTGCTGTCACGTGACTGTCGCTTCCTTTCAATTGGAGTCGAGAGGAGCGAGCGGATCAGTTTATTTCTTTACACTCAGTTAAAGAGTCTGTTTAGCACAGGGTGTCTGTGAAGGTGAGAGAGAGAAGAAGAGGAAGAAGAGGAAGAAGAGGTAGAAGAGGAGGAAGAAGAAGAGTTGAGGAGAGTAGAGTGCATCCTCCTCCGTCTTCCGCCTCAGAGCTGTGAACAGCTCACTGGATTTCAGTAAGTACCTTTATCTTTTTACAATGTTTATTAAGCACGTGCATGCCAACAGATATTGTCTGTGCATCCCCTAAAAGATGAATCATCTATTACGTCACTTTTTAGCTACTGCGTTAGAAAACTACAGTTTGGTGCCACACAGGTATCAACTATACATTTTACAGTCAAATGAGATGTTAATGATGTTAATAAGCATATTTATTTATATCTGCCATGTTGTAATAACTTAATATCCTGTAGTAAGTGCTGGTTTGGATTCACTCTGTCTTCATACTGTCTGTTGGTAGAAGTCACCTGGCAGGTTGTTGCTGCCACCGTCACACCCAGTCAGGTGACACTCAGGTGTGTGTATGTGTGTGAGAGATGCCTGTCATTTGGCACACAGAGTGCACACACACACTGACAGTAACCTGGTGTCACCCAGCACACAGATTTAACTTTACCTGAATGGTTTGTGTCTCTGCAGGAATGCATCTGACGGGGCTTCTGTTTGCATCAGCGCTCTGTGTGGCCACCTTGGGCCTGGACAATGGAGTGATGAGGACGCCTCCCATGGGCTGGTTGGCGTGGGAGCGATTCCGCTGTGACATCGACTGTGAACACGACCCCAAGAACTGCATCAGGTAAGAAGCAGCATGAATATGAACACTGTGATCGCACCAAAACTTCTTTTTAAGCAGGTGCTATTTAAAAGAATGGTCTCGTATTTAAGTGGACTTTGCTGTTTGAGATATTAGGATTAAGAATTATTAAGATTAAGTACACACACTAAGTTCAGGGTCTGAATCAGGTTTGCTTACTGTGAGATCTGATATTGAAATGAAGCCAATCAGGTAAATGTTTCATGAGTAATGTGAGGTATGTTAATGAACTGCAGACATCCTACAATACTCAGGCAGGCTGTGGTGTTGATCATGTCTACATGCCTAAATACAGTGAGTTGCTGCCACGTGATTGGCTGATTAGCTATTTGCGTTAACAAGCAGTTGAACAGGTGTACCTAATAAAGTGGCCGGGAAGTGTATATTTGAAATTTGAAGCCATTTTTTAATGAAAGTATGTGTAAAAGTCTACCTTTTGGAAATAACTAAAACAAAGTTAAGATGTTTTTGTCCAGTTGTGTTTTTTTCAATATCGCAGAAAAGCAAATGTACAATTTTAATATCACAGTATACCTTGAAAACAGTAACAACCCTAATCGAGACCTTTCTGTCTTCTCCTCCAGTGAGAATCTGTTCATCGACATGGCCGACAGACTCGCAGAGGACGGCTGGAGGGAACTCGGCTACGTGTACGTGAACATAGACGACTGCTGGTCGTCCATGCAGAGAGACGAGAAGGGACGTCTGCAGGCCGACCCTAAGAGGTAGTGGTGTATACAGTATGTGCTGTTTGCTCACAGAGACGGACACACAACCACACAGAGGCTGTTGTTCCTCAGAGCAAACATTAATCTGTAAACCTCTGAGTCAATAAAGCAGTTAAACAAGGTGATGACAGTGTGACAGTCATATGACAGAAAACATTAGGAGTCAGTAGTTTCTCCGTGTGGTGTGTCTAATGTGTTATGCAGCATCAGCAGTATGATAAAGACAGCTGGAATTTGGTAGTGAAAACAATAAATCACACCATAGATATTATCTTAAATACACATCTGGAGGCTCTAAAGATTTAGAGCTTTGCAAACATACAGTGAACTGTATCAGTAGAGACTATTCCCAAAGTTTTTTAGTGAGATTTTATACATTATAGTAGCATCATTTGTGTCAAATGCCGTTCCCACCAAACACTGGACATGTTGCGCTGCGGCTCGTCAGCAGACAACCACGCCAAGTTATCACTACTCACTGAAAGACCTATACCTCTTCTACATCTGCGTTAGCTTAAAATCATGTGGAGGCCCCTCATCAAACTTGATTTCTCACTTAAGAGCCGATCTCCAGAGCGACAACTCGCCTGGAAATATCTTTTTGGCCATTGTCTTTATGATGAGGGGATCGTGGGTTGTTTAGCTCGGGATATTTGTTGACTTCAACAATGAGTCTTTCCTCGTCCAGCCTTTGTCCCACACAAGACAGCAGTAGAGTTCTCTTTAGAGGAGTCGAGCTGACACAGGAGCAGAGAAGAAGGAGCTACAGGAGCTGGCATGTACAAGCAGAGAGTGAGAGGGGGAAAAATGCATTTAATTTCGGAGGTGACGCGGTTGGAAATAGGACAGTGATGTAAAGTGCCATGTGACGGCACATCCAGAAGCACCGACTCGCCTCAAGCTGCTGGCAGTGTGGGGTTGTATATTGAAAATAATAGTGGTGTTTGCAGCTTGTGTGTTTCGGCCTTGAGAAAGTTGTAGAAGGTTAAAAAAAACTCCTGGAACTGGTAACAGATTAAAGCATGATGACTGGGTATGAAAGGTATGAAAGAGATATCCTCAACAGGCTCAGTTGTTTCACAAGCAAGGACGTCGCTCTGTGAAAAACTCTTTTCTCCCCTCACTCTTCCTCAGGTTCCCAGGAGGCATCCCGAAACTGGCACGCTACCTGCATGACAGGGGGCTGAAGCTGGGGATCTACGGGGACATGGGCACACACACCTGTGGGGGCTACCCGGGCACGCCACTGGACAAGATCGAGATAGACGCTCAGACCTTCGCAGAGTGGGAGGTGGACATGTTTAAATTTGACGGCTGTTATTCAAACGCCACAGAGCAAGCGCAGGGTAAGAAGGGAGGATGTGATTTTTACTTTGTGGTTATTGAGAGGCTGCTGACTTGATTTAACTCTTCTTCTTCTTTTAACAGGTTACCCTCTCATGTCAAAGGCTTTGAATGCTACCGGCCGTCCCATTGGATACTCCTGCAGCTGGCCTGCCTACCAGGGTGGCCTGCCTCCTAAGGTAAGACCAGGATGTGTCAAAGGTTATATCATCTACCTGAAGCTTTACACCAACAGTTTACATACTTCATGTCAGTGGAAGTAGACTCTGTTGTGAGGACTGTGTTCTAATACTTAATATTTTTGCCTCTTTTGTGAAACTCGTTTATGTTTTTAGGTAAACTACACTCAGCTGGGCCAGATCTGCAACCTGTGGCGTAACTATGGCGACATCCAGGACTCTTGGGACAGTGTCCTGAACATTATCGACTGGTTCTTTGAGAACCAGGACGTCCTGATACCTGCAGCCGGACCTGGAAGGTGGAACGACCCTGATATGGTCTGTTCATCTTACATGATAAGCGACATTATATTCACATTATCAGTAAGGTTAAAAGCGCCAGTGGTACATGATCAAGAGGAAAGTCCCTGTGTTACAGACATGAAATCTTGTTTCATCTTCCTGTATTGTGTGATTTTGACCTCCACAGCTGATCATTGGCGACTTTGGCCTCAGCATGGACCAGTCTCGGAGTCAGATGGCTCTGTGGGCGATCATGGCTGCTCCTCTTTTCATGTCCAATGACCTGCGCACCATCAGCAGCGGGGCTCGCAATATCCTGCAGAACAAGATGGCCATCACCATCAACCAGGACCCTCTGGGCATCCAAGGAAGGCGCCTTGTGAAGGTGACGCACTTGTGCATGAATCTTGCACATTAAGATGCATAAATTAATTTTCTACCCTCTGTTGTTGACATATATTTGTGTCCTCTCATCCTTTGTGTCATTGTTCACATTTTCTCATCCATTTCTGTCTGGCAGGAGAAGAGTGGCATTCAGGTGTTCTGGCGCCCCCTGTCAAAAAATGACAGTGCTCTGGTGTTCTTCAGTCGTCGTACCGACATGCCGTACCGCTACCAGACTAACCTCAAAAAACTCAACTACACCACCGGCAGCTACAAGGTATTTAAGGTCTTTAAATGTTTTCCAAACAGAGATTAAAGCAGGCAGTGTATCATCTCTGGTATACTCCTGTCTCCTCAGTCAGTATCTACATCATCCCTTGTCTGTTGAACCCACTCATCCAGCCACTTCTGTCTTCAAAGATCATGTCACACTTGAATCACTTCTTAGTTTACTGCAGCCAGAGGAGTCAAACTGTCCTACCATCAGTAATGGGGTTTTCCCAGGGGCCTGTTCTTGGTCCATTACTTTTTACATATACATAAATAACATTGTTCTTCTTAATCAGCACTTTAACTAGGGCTGGGTGATACGGCCTATCAGTAATATTGCAATATTTTTAGGCTGTATCGTGTTACTTAGTATAAATCTTGATATTCAGAAATTTCCTTAAAACTACTGTAGACTACTAAAATACTACTAATTAAACGACGGTTACAATAAAGTTAAATAAAGTACAGTTATGATGAAGTTAAAGTATTGTTAAAATAAATTGAACAGTGTAATTATTCAAATATTTTCATTGAGTTTTCCATCATTTTTTGTAGACGTACCTACACACACACTAGTACTCAATACAACATAAAAATAAATAAATAAATAATAATAATAATACAAAAAAATAAATACAGAATTGAAAAGGAATTGTAAAAATAAATTGGTGCAAAAATTAACCTGATGCAATATGACTATAGAGGTCATAAAACAAACAACAACAAAAAACAAAAATAAGGTAAGCAATGATCAGGTAGACAATCGCCTTTCTTTTATAGCTTAAATAAGCTCTTCCCCATATAAGAGAAGTAAGTCACTTATTTAATAAAAAATAAATCAATAATAATAATAAAACCAAATAGTTGGGGAACAGGAAGACAAAAGGAGAGAAGAAGGAAAGCAAGAGAAGGAAAAAAAGAGAGAGAGAGGGGGGCAATGGCAACAAAGTAGTGTTATAATTAAAAATAAATAAAGCACTGCTGAAATAAAGTTAAAGCGTCGTAATAAAGTAAAATAAAGTTATGTCATAATAAAGCAAATTAACATACTCTTAACTTAATTTACTTTATTTAACTTAATAAAGTTAAACCATTACAGTAGAGCCATTAAACGTGAGGAACGTGAAGATTTATTTTCTGTGAGCTGAAAACAACCTAACAGCTCTCCAGTTCATGTATTAAGAATATTTGCAAGCTGCACTGGTGCTCCATGGTCGCAAAAAATGACTTAGTGGTTGCGGTCTGGAGCCCTGAAGATACACAAACACACACCTCACCTGCTGACACACTGTCGGTCAGGAGAGAGTGGTATAGATGGGTAGGGAAGTGTGTGAGGTATCATATTTGAGTCCTGTTTTTGTGTTTTTGAGAGGGAAAGCGAGTCTCATGTCGGTGGCTTAAAAAAATGATGTGACAATTAAGACTCGATAATTGTGATATAATCATTTAATACAACCCGTGTGGAACAAGCCGCAGTACGTAGAGTGTAATCGATATATCACCCACCCCTAACTTCAACATCCATGTTTATGCAGATGATACAATTGCATATGCCTCAAGTTTCACCCTAACCCAGGCTCTGACTCATCCTCATGCTTTCCAGTAGCATTCTCCATTTCCACCTCTGTCTCTGACTATCCTCCCACTAAATCTTTAAATGGTGCCCACATCACTTTTGACTGCAGTGGAGTTTGCTAACTAAATACACATAAATATCGCAGGTGAACATCTCACTTATTTTCTTTTACACTTCCTCAGATCTACAACGTCTTCACTGACAAGACCATGGTGCTGAAAGACTCCACTGACTTTGTGGTGTCAGTGAACCCCACAGGTGTGGTCATGTGGTACGTGTCTGCGCCTGCCAAACTCAACCTCCGCCGGTTCTATAAAGATGGCAGACTCCAGGGATTCGGCTACGATGACGATGTAAACGCCGCCCCTCGTGTTTTCCTCTGATGGCTTGACTGATTGAACTTTATCATCTAATAATGACATCACTGTTGCTGCCTCAGTGCAGCGGCTCTTGATAAAGTTTTAAATGACAGAGTGCACACGAACATCGTTTGGTGCTTAAACTTATTTCTCTATTTTACCACAAAGTGCCATTTAATAGCTGTAAATTGTGTCGTGTTAAAGTGATGGCCCTGTGAATTACAAGGATAAATCACTTAAAGCTCAGGGACAGCTGTTTTGCATCTAGATTCACTATTCCATTTTTTTAAGTGATCCTTCGCTCAAATTCTGCACTCACAGCATCAATATGATCAAGTTTAAGCATCCAAAACAAAACACACTTCATGTTACAGTAAGGAGAGCAATGATTTGTGCCACATTTTAAGAAAGCAGGGTAGTGTGTGTGTGTTAAAGGTATACAATGCAGGAACTGTCCGCTACTGTTTGTAAACAGCAAAACTAAAAGTGAAAGTCACCCAGAGCTTTTCACACAGCATTGTGTACATGATTTTTGTAGCTTCCTCTTGGATGCGTGCTGCTTACGCTCTGGTACCTGGTTGCTACGTTTTTTAATCCTAAAATCACCTGCGCGAACACCCTGCACACAGCAAAACAAGAAGAAAGTAAAAAAGAATTACAGGCAAAAGGGAAGAGGCTCTGCAGATAAATACCCCACACACACTTCTAGTGGGTCATAAGTGATGATTGGGAGGGATTACTTCTGTATGAGTCTATACTTTTTTCTTTTTTTTTCTTGGTGAAATCCTGCGTAGTATACCCTTAACTGGTCCAAAAAGCACAAAGGATGATGATGAAGGCCTCTGCACTGCTGGTTTTTCTGAATGTTTACTTTAAATGCTTTGTTAAAGGTGCAGTCAGCGATTCTTATCCAATACACTTTTTGTCAAATTCAGTGAATATCTTCTCAAGCTGAAGACATACCAGCACCGCCCCTAGCACACACTGGACATGTTGTGTTGCAACTTGTCAGCAGATGACCATGCCAATTATGACTTCTTTCAGTGACAGATCTGTACCTCCTCCACCTCTGCATTAGCTTAAAATCATGTGTTGACAGCCCCTAATTAAACTTTTTCTCACCTGAAGATCTGATCTCCAGAGCTATGACTCGGCAGGCAATATCTTTTTGGCCATTGTCTTTATAATGACGGGATTGTGGGTCATTTAGCTCGGGATATTTGTTGACCTCAACAATGAGCCTCTCCTCATCTCATTCTTTGTCACACACGAGACACAGCAACAGCTACAGAGTTCTCATTATGCATCAATGGTGAGGAGAGGAGTGGAGCTGCCATAGGAGCTGAGAAAAGAGCTGCTACAGGAGCTGTACAAGCAGAGAGCGAGTGGGGGGAAAATGCATTTAATTCTGAAGGCAGCGAGGCTTTAAATAGGACAGTGGCGTAAAGTGACGTGGGGTGGTGCGTACAGGAGCGCCAACGCGTGTCTAGCCTCTGCTGGTGTGGGGATGTACATTAAAAATAATAGGGGCGTATTTTTTGAAGTGTGGTGTTCGCTGCCGGTGTGTTTTGGCCTCCACGGTCCACAAGCTGTCTGTGTAAGCTGAAAAAAAAGTTCTAATGTTCCTACACAGCCCTGGCTCTGTAAATGGGAGACAAACAAAGTGGCTCGGACCTGGCATTCATGCTCATGCGTGGAGCAGGGAAAGGCTGTGGATGTACAAAGAGAAAGGCAGTGGGAGTTAGAGGGACGGTAAATTTGCCATAGTGTATTTGTTTGGGTGTTAAAAATATCAACAATCTTCCTCCAGAATCGCTGACTCCACCTTTACTTGAGAATCGTTTTAGTGTGTTTAAGAAATGAAAGTTTTTATAAGAAATTATTCTGTGAATGATGTGTTTTTGCCTTTGCTGAAATAAATCATTTGCTTTTCAATCAGGCAAACGTTTGTGTTTCATTTAGTTTGGAATCATTTAGGTGCAGCAGTGTTTATCTTGATGTAGAGTTACCTCGTCAGACGACAGCTGTTGTTCTTGGATCACTTTTGTTCTTCAGGCTTTTTAAAGTAAATGATCTCATAGAGCAGCACTGTGCTGCCAGAGGACTGTTGCAAGAACGTCTCTCATCTGTTAACTGCATGTTATGTGAAAGGGACAGTTCGCCCCAAAATCAAAAACACATATTTTTCCTCTTACCTGTAGTGCTATTTAACAATCTAGATTGTTTTGGTGTGAGTTGAGTGTTGGAGATATCAGCTGTAGAGGTGTCTGCCTTCTCTCCAATATAATGGAACTAGATGGCACTCAGCTTGTGGTGCTCAAAGTGCCCAAAAAAAGTACATTTGAAAAACTCAACATCAATGTCTCTTTCCAGAAATCATGACCTGGTTCCTCAAGATAATCCACAGACCTTGTTGTGAGCAGTTTCATGGAGGAACTATTTTCTTTCTGTCAAACTACACCTGCCAACTGTATGACTGCACAGAAGGAAGTGTGCATCTACTCATGGATGAGAGGCTTGTGCTTGTAACATTGTGAGATGTAAACAGTTGTGTCCTCCTCAGCTGAGTGGTGTTAGGTGAGCTGGCAGAAGATGCACGCCTCCTTATGCGCGGTTATGCAGTTGGTGGGTGTAGTTTGGTGGGAAGAAAATAGTTCCTACGTGAAACTGCTCACAACAAGGTCTGCGGATTATCTTGGGTAACCAGGTCCTGATTTTTGTGTTTCAAATGTATGTATTTTTGGCACTTTGAGCACCACAAGCTGAGTGCCATCTAGTTCTTTATATCAGAGAGACGGCAGAAATCTCGGCGGCCGATATCTCCTATGATCGAGAACTTCCACTGAAACAATCTGGACTGATAATCAGCACTACAGGTAAGAGGAAAAATATGTGTTTTTGATTTTTGGGTGAACTGTCCCTTAAGACTCCTACAACAGCCAAATGCACGTATTACAGAAGTGGCCTTAACCTTAAAAACCCACCAACACTGATGGATCCTGTTGAGTCTAGTTTAGGCACGGCTGGGGCTCCTACAGTTCACACAAACATATGAACATTCTGCACGTTCAGCAGAAGGCTGCTGTGTTTTGGCACACACACATCACCACTAACATGGTTTCACTTCAGCTTCCAAACACTTTCCAAGTTAATTTGTTCCTAAAATGGAAATTGGCTGTTATTCACTTGAAGTATTCACTTCCCAGTTGCTAAGAAAGTTTCAGCTGATGGTGGTTTCTGTTCTTTATCTGACACATTTATCATTTATCAGCATAAAACTGGGGTATTACGTGACTTATAATACAATCTTTGCCAATTACTGCTTTATAACTTTATTACAGAGAGCCTGTGTCAGGGGCAGCATGTCGGATGAGCTCAGTGTGAGCAGCAGGACCGGTATCTGCTCCTTTGTGTGAGGAGGAACAGGAGGAGCACTGCCAGAGCCCTACAAAATGACCTCCAGCAGGCTACTGGTGTGCATGTTTCTGACCACACTGTCAGAAACAGACTCCATGAGGGGGGCATGAGGGTCCAACGTCTTCTAGTGGGACCTGTGCTCACAGCCCAGCACCGTGCAGCTCCATCATTCACCAGAGAACACCAGGATTGGCAGGTCCACGTTCTCTTCACAGATGAGAGCAGGTTCACACTGAGCACATGTGACAGGTGTGAGAGTCTGGAGACGCCGTGGTGAATGTTATGCTGCCTGTAACATCATCCAGCATGACCAGGTTGGTGGTGGGTCAGTGTTGGTCTGGGGAGGCATATCCTTGGAGGGTCGCTCAGACCTTAATGTCATAGCCAGCGGTACCCTGACTGCTGTTAGGTACTGGGATAAAATCCTCAGAGTGATTGTCAGACCTTGCGCTGGTGCAGTGGGCCCTGGGTTCCTCCTGGTGCAGGACAGTGTTGTTGTTACGTCATTTTGTTCTCAACAAAATATACAATGTACATCAGTAAAGATTTTCAACTTCATCATCTTGTTCATCAAGATCTTGTGTGGATTTCGATGTTCCCGTAATTATTTTGAGCAGTTTAAATATGCTGATGACATGGCCTTTTACAGCAAACAGACCCATCGGGTGAAGCTGCCTATCTGGCCCACACTAAGGCCCTTCAAACTTGGTTTCGCATCGGTTTCACTCGATGGCCAACGTGCTGAAACTGTGGAAAATTTTAAATACCTTGGTACAGTTCTGGACTCCCATGTGAGCTCCTCTGGAAATACTGAGTGTGTTTTCAAGAGATGCTCAAAGGAAACTCATTGGCCTCGGTGTTAGTCAGCAGATTTTAGAATTAGTGCACCAAACTATGGTTGAGAGTGTTTTAACTTTTCATCTTCCTGTCTGGTAGCCTATGGTCACCTTAACTCTACATCCAAGGATAAACTCTCTAGGAATGGGACAATGGCAAGTAAATTCATTGGCAAGACACAAAATCCCTTGACCGAACTTTTTACAGAACAAACAAGGAAGAAAGCGAGGAGTATCCTGGCACATAGCTCCCATCCTCTCTTCAGCCAGCTTGAGCTCTGGGAGGCAGACTGAGTAAAACCTTAACTCTCAGAATAATTCACAAAATGTACAAAAAACATAAAGACAGAGAGGAAACTAAGCGCTCAGCTGACATGAACACATGCACACGACCATGTTTATCCAGTAGAGGTCAGCGCTGCTCTTCAGGCTGCATGGACGTGACAACACGGCCTTCCACTCCCATCCTCTGCCAAAAAATGCACCTGCTGAAGAGCACAAGGACAGTCAGCCGATTCGGCTCAGTCTTTATCTCTCTGTTATGATTTACTCTCCTCTGGCATCACCTTCTCCCATTCTGACTCGTTCAACTGTCTGTATTCTGTCCTTCATTGCTCTGCTCTCCTTTATCCTTCATCTATCAGTTCATTGTATTAAGTCTGCCTCAGCTTAATTACTTCCTTCTTTCCTCCACTTTCTCCTCCTCCTCCTTCTCCTTAGTCTCTTTCTGCTTAATCCTGTGCACACTATCACCTCTGACCTTGGCCTTAAAGCCCCGTGTTTACACACAGTCTCAAGATACTGTAGTGGTCACATGAGTGTGTGCATTGGCATACACGCTGCTGCATGTGCGTACGTATGACATGAGTAAACTTGCTTTTGTGAAACACACACACACGTGCACATATATCCCTTCTAGGTCATTTCAGGCCAGATCAGCTGTGTGTGTGTGTGTGTGTGTGTGGGAAAGATTATCTTTGCCTTCCTTTCTTTCCCTTTCAATCGTCTCAGATATCCGTTGACTGGACGAACACGACACATCCCTCACTGTCAAGGTCCCCGCCGCTTGGGAACATGATGTGGGAGAGAAGTGAGGGAGTTTTGATTGAGGAAAAGGAGAAAGGGGGGGGCTGTCGAAAGTCTATTAGAAGGTGTAAATGAGCAAAGGAAGAGGGGGAGTGTGAGAAATGAGAGAGACTGAGAGAACCAGTAAGGGAGGGGGGGTGAGGCGAGGAGTGAGAGCGTTCCTGCCGATGCTCACGTAGGCGCACAGCTGCAGAGAGGCGCAGTTGCCACTCTAGTCTTTGTACCCCCCCCCCATCCACCTCCCCCCAACAGCAACACCAGCACCCCTGATTCAAATCTGGGGTTGAGCCCCCCTCTTCTCGAGGCCAACACACACGTTGCTGTCACGCTGCTAGTCACACTCTGTGCCTCGCGCCTCTAAAATCGAAGCTGCAGGAAGGGGGCACGGGGGTGGATCGGATGCATGCAGGATATATAGGTCAGAATGTATGCATGTTCTTAAAGGAGGCCGCATGCTCAAAACCATCGAGGTGCTGCCACAGAAAAAGGAAAGTAACTGAGCTGTGTCTCTTTGTGTCTGCCTTTGTATCTGTTTGTACATTGTCACAAAATCTGCCGTTAAAATGTATCTTCCACGCAGATACATTTGAGTCTGAGCATGGTCACAGCACGGTTTCTTGCATGCACACACACACACTGGCACTGAGCTCTTCCACCTCATCTCCGTGACATCATCACTCCCTCCCAGTGCTGCCTGTCTGGACGTGGAGTTATAACATCACAATCCCAAAGTCTGATCCAAACCGCAAAGGTTATACACCAGCAATTTATGGCCTGCGGGTTAAATCAGGCCTGTAATAGGGTGCTGGGTGGCCCGCCGAACACTCTCTAATTCACAGAGTGCACAGAAAAGCATAAAACCGAGCTTTTATTATAAAAAAAAAAGTGCCAGAGGAGGATCACCTGGACTCCCAAAAGAGGTCTGGGCTAAGCCCCGAATGTCCTTAAATTCTAGAAACACCCCTGCACACAGTAAAAGTCAAAACTATGAAAACAGGCAATTCATTTATTATATATTTATTATATACACTTATTAATACATTAATGTTTAAGGGTATTACCTTGCCCCTGGCCTTTTGTCGTTTTGCAAAAGTGACCCCCTGGCAAAGTAAGTTGAGTGTCTCTAGCATGGGCGTATTGTGAGAGAGTGGGCCCCTGGGCACAGATATGAAAAAGGCCCCACCACCTCTGCAACACAGGGGCAAGACACACAGACTAGTTCTGTGTCTCATTGAGATATTTTGAGACTTTTTTGGTCATTTTATGTCACTTTGTAGTTATTTTGTGTCGCTTCCTTTTTGGTTTGAGGGACATTTTGCAGGTGAAGGCCAGCGGGGCCCGATCGGCCTGTTAAGTGATCCTTCTATGATCCCTGGTATACACTGTTATCGCAACCCCTATGTTAAAGTAACTTTTCTCTTTGACTCCTGCTGCCGTTTAAACCTCCAATTAAAAAGCATTAAATTTCCTCACATGATTCTCCTTTGTCACCAGACATGTAGAGGAGACCTGGGATGCTTGTAATGATGGGAATATTTAGATTCAACATTTATTTTTAACATTTTACATTTACACTCAACATTAAGATTTAGATTTAATATTTACATTTAATTTTTAGATTAAATGTTTAGATTTAACATTTATTTTTAATATTTAGATTTAGAGTCAATATTTAGATTCAACATTTATTTTCATCATTTAACATTTAGATTCAACATTAAGATTCAGATTTAATTTTCAGATTTAATTTTTAGAGTTAACGTTTATTTTCAACATTTAACATTTGATTTAATATTTAGATTGAACATTTAGATTCAGAGTCAATATTTAGATTCAACATTTATTTTATCATGTAACATTTAGAATTAGAGTCGATTCAACATTTATTTTATCATGTAACATTTAGAATTAGAGTCAATATTTAGATTCAACATTTATTATCATTTAACATTTAGATTTAGCTTTTTTTTTTTTTTTTTTTTACATATAAACATATATTGTACGTGTATTTCTGTCTTGAATGGCAATAAAATTAGCTAAATGTGAGGAAAGTCAGCTAAATTTAAAATATATCTGCTAAAAAAAATGTAACTGTCTGTTAAAATTCAGGACCCTATAATATTAAAGACTTAAACAAACATTTTTTGGGTCAACAAAATCAGTCTCCCTTTCTGTCTATGTTGCAGCTCCAGACTTTAAAATCGATGACATCACAAGTTGGAGACTTCCTCCTCTGTTTTCTGACGCTGACAGGGAGCAGCTCATGTTCACAAATATTGATCAAACTTTTCTAGGCCATGGAGATAAAATATCGAAATTCTTTATTTAGGTGGTGTTCCCCTTTAAGCATCGATTCGTCACTCCTTCTCAGTGTAGATTTCCCCCAGTGCTCCAGACTGGACACTGAGGTTTTATATTAAGCAAACACAGACGGTCTACCAGGTGTTACTTAACAGATACTTCTCTATTTCATCCCGCTCTTGCCTCTCTTAGTGTGGCTTTGACGTCTTTTCCCTCCTACTTTTACTTGCTCATGCATTAGACAAAGATCAGACACCTCCTCCTCCTCCTCTTCCTCCTCCGCCGCTGGCATCAGTGGCTTACATCACACACTTTTCTGTTGGACTCTGTGACCCACAAAGCAAAGGACGGTGTTCTAACCGCAGACTCAGTGTGTGATTCTCCTTTAATCCAAAGTACTGGGGCATTAAATTAATTTGGGTTGGACTCTGGACGTCTGCTGGAGGTTGTCGTGTCCTCGTCTTTGCCCTATGGGCTGTTACAGCAGAGGATGTCCTGCTGGCTGTATGGAGACTGCTGTTGTTTCAGCTGGAGGGAGCGTGTGCGGATGTATAGGGTGGTGTATTAGCAGGACACGTATAGTCAGGGGGACTGTGGAGCTGTGAAGGGTTACTGATTCATCTATGTCTCATTAATGATTAAAGCCTGCATGACGTCAGTGCGACATCTTTTCATGAGCAAGCAGGAATTTATATCTGAAACCACCAAACTGCCTGTGAAACACTTCTGTGGTTTTTATGAATGAATGTCTGGGTCTGACCACCAGTGGCTGCTGTTGACTCAGTAAAACAGACGCGCCTGGTAACTGTTTCCACGACGCTGCTGTGTACGAGGCAGGCTGCACGTTGTCGAGGCGTTGGGTTCGCATGGCTGCTGGCCAGGCTGTCAGCTGCCAGGCTGTGTGGGTCAAAGTCAGAGATTGCAGCCAATAACTGCTCTCTCCCTCTCTCTCTCTCTCTCTCTCTCTCTCACACACACACACACACACACACACACACACTCTAATGCTCTCATTCTTTCCCTTTTAACTCCTGTATCTCCCTTTCCTTGGCTTTGCACACACACACTCAGCTGAATCAGTCTAACACAAATCCTCTGTATCCTGGATCCAGTGGGGAGCTATAACCACATTTACCTCCATGCAGACGTACACTACATCTGCGAGAGTGTGTGTGTGGTCACCCCGTTCCCTCACTGTGTTCCTCTCTTCCACTGTATTCTGTGTCTTGAGGTTTTCCGTGTCAGATCCCGAAGCCTTTTCTGGGCAGCAGAACAAAACTCCTTCTTCCCTTTCACTGGCTGGAGCAGAGCAGAGCCAGCACAGCAGCGGGATTTGGCCCTAAATCTGCTTCAAGGAGAATGGTTGGAAAGGACTGGAAAGAGCAGGTGGAGTTATTTGGCAAGTGTGTTTTGCGGGTATGCGCGCGCGCGCATGCGCGAGCGTGTGTGTGTGTGTGTGAGCACATGTAGCCCGGGTCACACCAATAGAAACTTGTCAGATTTCCAGCAGACATTTGATACGCATTCACACAGCAACAACGAGGGTAACATGATGCCATTAGAGCCGCCGCTGATAATGCATCTATTTTTGGGTAAAGCCCCATAATGACACACAACATGATGCTGGAGAAACTTTGACTGACATTAGTTTGCAAAAAGGAGTCATGTGTCGGGGCGGGCAATAAAAATAGAGACGTGATCGGTCAACAATGCATTTCATAACCTTCAGTGCGGCCCGTGAATAACCATGTGCATGATTGTCTTGGCTATTTTTGTTTTGTATCTGTGAGCGTCTCTTTTTTTTATACACCTGGTTCCTCCTGCTTACCGGTTGTCAATCTGTCACTTGTTTGTACAGTAGCACTGTCATTAAGTGTGTTGCTATAAAGGTGCCCTGAAGAGGAGGTCATAGCGTGTTATATTCGACACCAATGGAATCAACATGTATTGATTTCTGCTCCTTCCAGTAGAGCAACACACGACAATGTCAAAGTCCTGCAAAGTGGTTCTTCGATTATTTGCCATGCTAGCATGCTAACGTTTTGTACAACCATTCATGATTCCCAGACGTAACTCGGGTTACCCCCTTAAGGTCAAAGATTTCAATCATCAGTCAGAGGCTCTTCAGTCAGCTGAGATTCCTTCAGGTCAAGCAGTCGTTGCTTTTTTTGTTTTGTCTGTCAGTGTGCAGTACCTCTGGGGACGTTTCAGTCCCAGGTGCTGCTCTGTAGTGCAGGCAGCTGCAGACACAGACCCAGGGTGAGCCTAAGGTTGCTTTCTCACCTGCCCTGTTTGGTTCAGCACATCCAATGCATCAAAACATTGTTTTCTAGTTGGAGCCGCGCCTCGTTTTCAAACTGTATGGTTTGACTAAAATGAACAATGACAGCAATATAGTCCACGATGAGCAGCGCTAAAATCAACCTGCGTAGTTGTCCCTCCATTGTGACATTAGAAAGTGTCACATTTATCTTGCAAGTGTACTCTTCTTCAACGTTTGCTTTACTTCCTGGATTTTTCCCACATGGAGATTCTGACCAATCAAGAGCAGCTTTCTCACACAAGGCATTTGATCTGGTCCGCTTGTAAATGCTGCCATGAGAACACGAACCAACTCTAGGCAATTATGCAACTTTGTAACAAAGTTAGTCCCTGATTCAGACAAAAGGAGACAACTCTAGGTCTGAAAGCATCCAGAGTGAGGTGGAGGCAGCTGCAGGAAGAGAGGCTTTGCAGTCAGGCTCCGAGATAATGTTATTTTCTGCCCTCTGCTTAGGAGTGGTGAATTAACAGCTCAAAGCAACTTAATATGATACAGTCCCTGGCTACTGTTTGGTATAAAAAACGTGGTTGCACATTTCCAATCCAATATTGGCATAGTTAGCAATCATTAACTAGGAGGGCTAACGTGGCTTGTTCAAACCGTTCAACCCCGGTCAAACTCTGTATGGAAAAAGAGGAAAGTCAAGCATTCGCATTTAACGGCTAAATCCGTAATTCTGAGTTGAGAATAGCCCCTAATGACTTTGGTGATCCTCTGACCTTTCTTCAGAGCGCCACAGTGAGGTCAAAATTTCACCAAAAACCTGTGAAACCTGTTCACTGCTAATTAGCAAACGTTAGCATGTTAAAGCTAGGTTTATGCTTGCTGTAGTGTTGCTGGCACAGGGTTCACGCACCAGAAAGTGATGTCATCATGTCTACTCCTACTATCTTTACTGCTGTTGGCAGGCAGCCGACTTTTCTGTTAACATTCTTCTGCTAACTCTTGTTGACTTCTAGCTCATCCGACATACTGACATAGTGTTTTATTATTATTTAAGAGACTGTATGAAATTGTTAAATTTCCTGTGAAAACAGAAGTGTATTTAGAAAGAAGACAATACATACAGTATGTTTGGCACAACCTGACACGGCGTCCCAGAACGTCAACAACCAACTCACTCATGGTACCTTTCACGCCGTATCTGGACGTGGAAAGTCCATGACCAAACGTATATATGTGACGAGGTTGGAGTGAGAATGTGTTGGATTTTTAAATTGTTTTTCTCGACTTGAAAAAGTTTTACAAACGTAAAACTTCCATAAATCAATAATTCATAATTATTACAAAATTCAACACTCTAAAGACGATAAACATCGTGAACATTACACCAGCTACATATCGGCAAATCAGCCTGCTAATGTTAGCATTTAAGTACTACCCTATAGATCAGTGGTTCCCAACTGGTCCTGTGACTGGGTCCAGATTTCTCCTTAGTCATTAGCTCAAGGTCCACACAGTTTAATGCATTCAGTGTCATACTTGTGGTCGAGCTAGTTTGCTGTCTCTCTACAGCAGGAAATTCACTGTACTCCAAAATAAAGTCAGCTTGACACGTTGGCGAGTCACTTGCGGTCAATTCAGAATGGACTTGCGACCCACCAGTTGATAACCACTGGTGTAGAGCACCACAGAGCTGTTCACACCAGCTGTGGACTCTTAATCACATTTATTCATTCAGTGTGGTTTTTAAATGTTTTAAAGCACCTGTAGTTTCATCAGCTGACTGCAGTGATGATGTTAGCATTGGAAAACAAAGACTACTTTGCTGCTTGAGGAGAAAATGTGATATTAATAAGGACTATTACAAAACATAATGTTCCACAGCTCAGTCATTGTTTAAAGAGTGTTTGTCTGCAAAATCTTAACAGCTTCACTGCATTAATTAGCTAAGAGGACAAAATATTCCTGAAGCTGGAACACTGTGTTAATATGAATGGAGACAATAAAGTCCTGACTTTATTACTCTGCTTGGCAACAGTTCATACACACACAAACTGCTATTAGAGATCCTGAATATCCTGTTCTTTTGGATGCATAACAACCTGTCTCACACTGCCTGTCAACATGTAAGAGCCCCCCCACCTCCCTCCCTCCACCTTTCTTTCGCCGACCTACTTTTTCCGAGGTGATTGTGTGCCCTTTATGTAAAAACTTTGTGTCAGGTAGGTCACTCACAGCTTGTGAAGACTGCGCTGCCTCACCACCCCCACCTCCACCTCCACCCCCACCCCCACCAGGTCCTTAAATCCATGTCATTTGGCTCGCTGTAGGCTGGAAAAGATCAAACAGCACATGTGAGGCTGACCTTCAGCCCAGCGTCCCCGCCGCCTGCGTATATCTCAGCAGGCATAGTGCGTCTAAACATTAACTCTGGGCACAGTTTAGTCTAATGGGGCTGGTCTGAGAGTGTGTGTGTGTACTGTATGTGTGTGTGTATGAGTGTGGTCTTAATCGCCTGTTGTGTAAGTCTACATGAAGACGTCTGAAAAGATATAAAGAGAGACTGTTTTAAATGTGTATGTGTTGCAGTCAGAGAGCAGAGACAGATGTAAGGAGAAGATGTCGCTGCCTGAAACCTATAATCTGTGTAATAATTACTGACTTGCAGTGTGGGTGAGAAACAGAGTTCAGGGTGCAGAAAGCACCTGCTGTGCAGACGCAGCCCGACCAGAGTCCTCCTGGCACTGCTGGGGCCGATGTGCACTTGCACCAAGGCGCCCACCTGTGCGGCGGGGCTCACATCCACATGCTGCCACCTGCAGCTGGGGGGCCCTTTTTTTTCACCACTCAGTGTGGATCACAGTCTCGAAGCTGACATGAGCAGCTGTTCTTCCAGTCCATTATGAGCACAGTTGAGGCTTTGTGCGCGGCGAAGAAAAGAGCTACTTGTCAAAACTGTGACGTAAAAGTCTCCTGCCCCGTGTCACAGTGTCAGGAGAGATTTTGGGTCAAGTCGTGGCTATGTGTGAACGCTGTCACGTACAGTGTTGTAAATGACTCAGGGTGGCATGATGACAGGAGCACAATCAGATTTGCTTTATCTCACTGCTCGTTCTCGATCATTGACTGCTGCTCGCCAGAAGAAGTGAAAGTACACTGATGAATAATTTGCAAGATCGTTACACTTTATCAAGACAGAAGCAGCGCTCTGCTACACTTTTTTTATAACTGGCCTGCCACCTCAGATCATAACAATAAGAGGCCATTTAGAAAATACAAGTATCTCAGAGTTTAAATAATTACTAGATGGAATAGATGTGTCTCATTATTATTATAGTGTGAACAGACTGACAGTCCGTGTGTTAATATGTAATCTGTAAGTATAAAAAACCTCCCATAAATACCAATAAGATATATCAAAAAATAAAATAAAATAAAATAGAATTAAATTAAATTAATTTAAAAAATGTAACTCACATTAGTATAAAAACATACACAAATAAAATAGCATAAAATGAAACAATACCAAAATAAAATAAAATAAAATAAAAAATTGTAAACTCACAAAAATATTTTGCAAATATGAAATGAATCTGCAAATAAACTCTACAAATTAAAAAATATACATGAATGCATTTAATACATTTACAAATACATGAAAAACAAATGTAAATATATCTTTATAACATTTACAACTTTCAAACAGATATTTGTGAATCCAGTTTTTATTTGTGAATTATAATGGGGCACAATTATTTCTTTAACTTGCCTGCAACCTCAGATCACAACAACAAGAGGCCATTTATAAAATATAAGTACTTTAGAGTTTAAATAGATTCATAGTAAACCTTTTAAATATTTTTTATATTGTTTAATAATATAAATATATGGAATAGATATGTCTCAATATTATTTGTCTCAACAGATGGACAATCTGTTAAACTGTAAGTATAAAAAAACTTCCAAAAATACAAATAAAATAAAATAAAATGAATAAATAATAAAATGGAAAACAATTGTAAAATTAAAAAATATCTTATTTTTATATTTACAGATTACACATTTACACACTATTTGTTGATCTGCTCACACTAATAATACTGAGACAAATCTGTCTACATATAAATCCAACTGGGTGCACTAATATGACCTCCAAGGTCATTTGCATTTGCCCCATGTCCACTGGGGGGCGGTAGGGTATTGCCTGATCTATCATGGGGGACCTGATCCCCAACAACTCAGGTGCTTTCCCCTCAGAACCCACAGAGCTGCACCTCGGCTGACTGAATGACCCACAGCTTTATGAATGACTGGCATCTTGAGTCAGTTTTAGCTGACCTTGCTCCCAATGCCCTGCATGTATGAATCATAATGGAAACTTAATCCATTAGAACAATAACACTGATCATTTTGTCTTTGTTAGTCGTCTGAAGCTCCTCTCCCCTCTGCCGCACTGTTGCAAAAGCCGGGGTGATTAAAAAGTGCATGTGAAATGATTGTTTCCTGGAAAGTCAGCGCTCTCTGGACACAGAGTACATTAGGTCAAACACTCAAACAGAAAATTAGTGGACACAAATGAAAGGCAGTGATTTAGAGAACATGTAAAAACCACAGTCGTCATCCTGGAGTCCATAAATCACCTGTAGTTAACTCTCTGACCCTGTTGCAACACACAGACCCCTCTTCCACTTCCACTGGTGGTTGTTCGGTCCGGCAGTAGCCACAGGGAGAGGCATTTTTTCCTCAAAGGAAATCTCTGATAAGCCCTAATCTCTCACCTTGATATTTTCTGCCACCAAACAGCCCATTCTCACCCCCTCCAGCACTTTGAAGTCCTGAAAAGCAGCCATTGTTTTGTTTTTTTCAGAGCGGGGCGGGAAAAGAAATCTGCTGATCTGCCACTCGTGTGAATGATATGGAAATTCAGGACATGGGAATCTGAGTTTGAGAAAATGTCCTAAAAAGGAAGAATAGCTCCGAAATGTGCGACTTTCATGAATGTGTTTTGCGGTGGCTGGCATGAATGGAAATATTGTTGTGGGAGATTTATTGTGGTTGTGTGTGGGAATTTAAAAACCGGGGGCAGAAAGAGGGGGAGAGAATATGATGGATTTCATTTTTCACTTTTTATCTGATGGTGAGTTTCCTGCTGTTATGGTCTGCTAACTGTGTATGCATGAATACACACACATGCACCTGCACACACACCCATGCGCACACACACACACACACACACACACACACACACGTTCTTACAGTATGAATGCATTCATGTAAAAAGTTTTGCTTTCAACGCCTATGGAAAATATGGCTGCAAAGAGTCACAAGACTACCTTTGTAATTAGGCAGTGTCAAATATTTGACTTTGTCATTACAACCACCTGTCTCTGACAGTCCAACACACACACACACACACACACACACACACACACACACACACACACACACACACACACACACACACACACGTGTCACACTGGTCATGTCGAGGGACAGTACTTCCCAGGACACTTTAGTTTTGGCTTACTGATAGCATTGTTATATTTCTAAAAATATGACACACCAGACTTTGCCTGGAATAGAACGATTAAGTCTTGGATTTATTCCCATCGTTGTTTTTGGACTTTACAATGTTTACCAAGCCTAATCATGATGGAGACATATATTCAGTGTCTGACATTAACAGACCTTAGAAAGTTCTATGGTAAAGGGATATTTGCAGAGCACCTTTCTAGTCCTCTGACCATTCAAAGTTCTTTAACACAAAACCACATTCACCCATTCACACGCTGGTGGCCAAGGCTGCATGACAAGGTTCCACCTGCTCACCTAAACATTCACATGCACTCATACATTTGAGGTTCAGCATCTTGTCTTAGGATACTTCGACATGCCCACTGGAGGAGCTGGGGATCAAACTGCCGATCTTTCAATTAATGGACAACCTGCCCTTCCAACACATTCTCACTCCGACCTTGTCACATATTGACGTTTGGTCATGGACCTTCCATGTCCAGATACAATGTGAAACGTACCCTGGGTGCGTTGGTTGTTGACGTTCTTGGACGCCGTGTCAAGTTCTGCCTTTTACATGCATTGTCTTCTTTCAAAATACACTTCTATTTTCACAGGAAATTTAACGTTTACGTACAGTTTCTTTCAAAATAAACGCACAATGTCAGTACAACAACACAAATTGACGTTTTTCCTCCAACAACAAACGCACTTGGTTAGGTTTAGGAAAAAAGAGCAGGGTTTGGCTTTGCCCACCTTACACGGACTTTCGCTGCCTCAACTTTTGTTCTTGTCCCACCGATTTTCCCCCTGATGCTGCCGACCGCCGTTAAACTACAACGGCGACCTGCCACGTATCATGCTGACGTTAAAGGACAGCTTTTTTTGTCAGTGTCTGACACCACAAGAGCCGGATTTCGATGACTTAGGAGTGACACTGGGTTGGCTCTTCTTGAGCCACAGCCGCCACAGTTCTAAAATACTTTTTTGTCAGAAGGCAAAATAATATGTATCAAAGACATCCGAAAAAAGAAATGTTCACATGAAAGACAGTTGTGACACAAGTTTAACATGCAAAGACCAATAAAGAAGGAAACATCAAGAACTCCATATTCTATCAAGATCTCAACACTCAGTAAAGAACTATCATCTAGTAGCAATGTGATATGTTCTTAATTTAAAGGAGGTAGCCTAAATTTATTCCATGCCCAGTACACTGACAGTAATTCTTAACCAATATCTAAAAAGATTAAAGGTTACTTCTTTGGGCCTGGTTAAATACAAGGAGCATGGCCCTGCACTGGAATCCAGTGGAGCTATAATAACATGACTCACCAGCTTGTTTTGTACTAAGTTTCTATTTCAAAGCTTTTTTAAAGGGCAGAGTACGATGAACTTTCTGCATGAGCTGTCTTCTTATATGAACTGCGGTCACTGTACAGACCTGATTCTCTGGACATTGACCAGAGCTTCCTTTTTACACATGTAGCACACAACAGGAAATAGTGTGAGAAGTGTTCTTAGGTGAGGGGTGGCACCTGGGTAGAGTGTGCAGTAGGCTGGATATGACGTGGATTACGCTGCGGTAACATAGCCGGTTTGTAATTTGGTCATGAACAACAGAGTCTGTTACCGTTCCTTGAATTTGTGTGATGACTTTGGCCTTGGCCCTCACCGACGGAAGTTCCCAAATCTCATAATCTCTTCAGTTGGACATTTTTGTTGCCATCTTGTGTAAATGACCCTTCCTCTTCACCCTCAGATGTTTGTTTTCTTTTGGTTTCATGCGAGCCTAGTGACAGAAACATCATCAACACATCCACTCGCTTGCCGTGAATTCTCTGGACAATGACCTGCTGTTTTCACACGTGAGCTCAATCGGACATTACACAGACTTTGTACTTTGTACCAGGGAGCTGGCAGGGTAGAGTCCGTTAAATGTCCAATCCAACTCATTCAGACATTTGCGTTCTCACATATGGCTCCCTCGGGTAATGTGTAAATAGTTTCAGGGTTGCATTGCATGTGTGAAAGGCGCTGTGGTCAAAACTAGGAGGGCACTCAGAGAGTGCAGACCTCCTCTGAGGCCAAATGCTCCATCCCGCAGTGTTAATGAAAATGAAAAAATAATACGTCCTATGATTTGGATGCGCTCCAAAATGTAATAGGTTCTTCCTTGGCCCATGCTACACCCATTCACCAAGTTTCATGAAAATCTGGCCGATAGTTTTTCCATGATCCTGCATACAAATGGACAAATTGAACCGAAGAACCGAAAACATAACCTTCTTGGCAGAGGTAATGACTTGGATCAGGCAGGAGGCTAAAAGTTTCTGCCTAGTTCTGGTATTAATCTTGCCCACAATTAATCTTAAACCATGAAACCATGTCTCAACCACAAACTAACATAGCATTATTCCAGGCAGGACACAATGTCAAGTCCGGCTCACATCCCAGCTACATTAGCTAATCTTTAACATCCGATCAACTGATGCAGCAGCTGATCGATGAAAGGGAGTCAGCTGATAGATCACATGATTCTTTTCTATGCAATCAATTGGTGAATCTCATTCAGGGCGCCCTATTTATACTGCTCTGGCCTGCCTACTGTTGCTGCTTCCTCTGCAACCCACTTTGCAAGCTGCCTCCACCCCAGCTCCTCCTTTTCATGTTGTGTCTGACTTATCAGTGTCATTTCTGTTTGTCATTGATGCTGCTCTGTTCTGTTCCCAGGAGGTCTTTGCTGCTGCTCTCCCTGCCTTAGGCTTTCTATGTAGGTGCATGGAGGGGCAGGAAGGTTTGCTCTTTCTGCCTCAGACTTTTCTCATTTGCACATGGAAGGGCAGAGAGGTGTTCTCTCTCTGCCTTAAGGCTTTCCATGTAGGCATGTGAAAGAGGCTTTCTGCGTATGCCTGAGGAAAGGCAGAGAGGCCCCAGAACAGAGCTATGCCGCCAAGTATAACACTGCAAATGGAAATTAAGTTTTCTTTGACTAAAGTGGTCCTGACTGAAGTAATGGTTTTCTTTGTGGGGACCAGCTGTTTGTCCCAAAAAAGATAAATGTGTCCCCATAATGTTGTCTTGACTTGTCACGTCCACGTTTGTGGATTGTACTTAAAAGAATTGGCACTTACCACATATAACCTGCCATTACTGTCGGCAAATGCTGAAGCTAAATACAACAAACACAAACAACCATTACACAATCAAAAGTAACTCACGTGCATATGACATAATTCATTATTTATGTCCAACATTCTCCTCCTGAGGCAACAAAACATCACATTCCAGAGACAGTGACGATGCCGGTGACCACTGAACTTTACAGCCTGAGCCAACTCCATTACTGAGAACCTGGTGGATATTTTAGACGGCAGCTCTCACCGCTGCAGAATGTAGATAAACACATACCATTTAGGTTCCCTGTCATAATCTTACAGTCAACAAACCCTTCCTTGGCAACACTGCCTCGCCAGTTTACAATGCTAAGTCACAATTACAGCACCCCTAATTACTGGGTTACCTCCATGTATGCATGTGTGTCAGCACATGCGTGTGAGTGTGCATATCTGTGTGCTCCTGCCTGGCCATGCCACCGTCTGCAGGAGAAGGGGGGTTGAGGATGTGGGTAGGGGTAGGTGGAATCCCTAAACTGCATTACTGCATGGTTCTCCTCAATCTATATAAAAGTATTTCAACCAGAATGTCTCAAAAATAGTATACAAGCTGCTGCATACACATAAAAAAGATGGAGACACTTTTATATAGTGCAATGGAAAAATCAATGCAAGGTGAGGAAATGGCAGGAAGGTTTAAAGATGTCTTATGGCCCACTTTTGCACTCTTTCGAAGAAATAGCTCTTTTGCTCTCACACAATTTCCACTGCCACAGCTCAGAGTTATATTTGGCCTCTGCTGCTCTGCTCTGTTTTTTTGTAGCTGGCCTTTTCCTCCTGCCTTGCCAAGAGATGCAGAGAGGACTTACAGCCAAGCTAGCAGCCATATGAAGTTGCACCTACCACAGTGGTGACTGGACCACAGTGGTAGTGTTATCATGATGTTTAGCTGGTAGGTTTATCACTTTAGTTTAGCATGCTAACATTTCCTAGTTAGCACTAAACAGAGAGTACAACTGAGGCTGATGGGAATGTCATTCCGTTTGCATTTGGTCGTGAAATATAGTATCCTACAAAGGCCAGGGGATCACTGAAGTTGTTACAGTTCATCCTGTGGGAGGGATGAGTGTCAGTACCTAATTTATTGACAATCCATCCAATGGTTTTTGAGACATCTAACTCAAAACCAGAAATGTCAACCTCACAGTGGCACTAGAGGAAAAGTGAGAGGGACCTCAAAAGCCAGTCGACTTCATGAACATGAATATCTGTTAAAAAAATTCAAGACAATCCATCCAATAATTAACATATTTCAAACTAGAGATCATCTTGTGATGGGATAACTACAGCCCCAACTTAAAGTAAATGTCAACCAGCAGCGTAATGTGGAGGACCTATACTACTTCCTACCCCGCCACCTCTGGCCCCCTGCTTGTACCACACCTATCTTTGAAATCAACCTTCATTTTGATCGCAACTACACACCTGTAAAGTTTCATGACTACATCTTGCACGGTTGTGACAATATTGTCAAAAATCTGTCCTCAAAAATGACCCAAGGAAAGTGTGAAAGAGGTCAAAGCATCAACCCGGCCTCCAAATTCCGCCAATACCCCACCTCACAACCTACATGACTCAAAGACAATGCTGCTAACGCCCTGGTGCTAGACAGCACAGGACAGCTCTAAAGGTCCCATGTTCATGCCTTGACAGGTCAGAGGGCCCAACGTGGATTGGACTTGGCTCTGACCTGTCAAGGCATGGACAAAGGACACTGCAATAAGGACTGAGCCTTAATGGTATGCGCTCTACCAGGTGAGCCACCAGGGTGCCTTCTCAGACCATTACTGAATGGTTTTATGAGCAAAGTCTCACTCCAAAGTCATTGCAATCCAGCGTTTGGGCTTTGACTTGCAGCGTCAGAAACCAACGAAAAAAGGCGTCCTTTAACGTCAGCATGATACACGGCCAGTTGCCATTATAGTTTAACAGCGAGGAAATGTTGCTAGAGAAGGACAAAAGTTAAAGCAGTGGAAGAGGGGGTGGATGGGTCCAAAAAACACAGACTTTCACACAAGAGAGCGGTGTTTGTGTCCTGTACTTGCTTAAACAGTGTTTGGGTGGGTTGTGCTTGTCAAGTGGCATCCACATGAATGACAGGAGCCAAGGTTTCCTGGCAGGACAATGCATTGCAATGAGACGGTAAATGTTATTCACTTCACCTGTCAGTTACATCACTGCCCACAGACTGACCTCTATAGAGCCACGTCGTTAGTGTGACTACAGGTCAGCAACTTTGTGACTCGTCAGGCCATACGTACATTGACGTCTAATTTGACGCACAGTTTCAACATCAAAAATGAGATGAACTTGACATAAAAGGTTGTAGGTCAAACAGAGTGTGTGGAAGAGAGTGAACACAGAGGGCAAGAGGAGGGTGGAGAAATCAAATTATTGCTCAATGAGTGCAAGTGGGGTGGAGGCATTACTTGATTATCGATTTATAGATAGGGTGCAGAACAAGGGCAGACAATGACAGGACAAATGGACAATAAAGAGAACAGCAAAACAGAGAAGTCCTTGCAGGAAGTGTGTTAAGGGAGGAACTCTGGGATGACTCAGCCATAAAAAGGGGGATGTTATTAGTTCATCATTGAGAGGAAAAAACAGAGAACAGGAGTAATGGTGAATCAACGTCATGTTTCTGCTCTTGTCTTTATGTTCACCTTGACCTTTCACTGTATATTCACTCTTCACTCCCAGAGACATTCTGTGGCACATGCTCGCAGAGCGCAAGCTATAAATTCTGAAGGTTTCTTTCTTTTTTTAAATCTTGCTCTTGTGTGCCAGGAAAAAATGCAAATGAAAATGTGTGCATCTGCAAGTGTGGGTACTGCACACCAAACCTGCTTTGGACCGGTCACACGTAAATGCAAAGTGGGTATGCTGCACACACTTAAACGTATATTACAGACGTACACACAGTCACTCATACATATGTGCTCAAGGCTGTTGATGGGTGGCGTAGTTGGGAGGGTTTACGCTATCATCACTGCCAAGAAACGTTTGGCTCTTGCTGTGCTGCTTTCTTCCGAAACCTGAGAGGCAACATTGACATTATCTATGTGCAGAGGTGATGGGACAAAGTTCCTGAAAACCAATGCAACACTCATCCAGCTCAGATAAACCTTTGTGCTCTAGATTGATACAGTAGCTCTCAGATGTACCAGGTTCTTCTGCCAGAAACTTTGGGGAACTGCCTCGCTGTGAATCCTGAAGGTTTCATGATAAACTTCAAGACCTGCAGCTCGACCACCTTGGCCTCCAGAAAGCCCCTGGTTTGTAGTTGTGTGGTCAGCGTCCGTTAAGCTGCCAATTGAGAACACATGCCATTCCTGAGAACTCTGCAGGACTCGGGGATCTGGTGACAGGCGCTCTTGGCTTACAGATAGTCGATGCTAAAATGAGATACACTTAGGGGCAGGCGAGTGGAGGAGGGGGGCGAAGCAAGTGTGGGAGGAACGGGAGGTATGAGAGGGAGAGATAGTGGGTAGAGGAGAGAGAGAAGTGTAATGTGTTGCAGCGATGACCACGTGTCAATGAGTTCATGTTTATCCCTCCACACTTCACTGAGGAGTTTCAGTTAATTTTGCTTTTGAAAGCCGGACATTAACCCATTAGCCCATTAACCCTTAACTCACTGGTTAATTTTGAGAAAAAAGCTAATGACATGAATAAATGAGGCCTTTCCTTTCAGCCTGGCATTCCACTGACTCTGCACTTCAGCACCGCATTTCAAAGTGCTATCCATTTAGAAGTGGTGAAATTTCAATGTTTCTTGTTGTAAATGTTTTGCCTTTTGTTGTATTTCTGTTGGCTTTGCTGACAGACAGCCAACCAGCTGCATTAACGCGTGGAAACATAAGGCCCACTGCCCAACCTCTGGTCTCCACTGGTTAGCTAACATTGGCCTTGGCCACTCTGCACTGAGTTGGGCAGAAGCTAGCAGCACCACTCATTTACAATTACTGCTGATAACACTGTCTCAGAGACGTAGTGAGGCTGCTGCGCAAACATGGGGGCCACCGTCCAGTCTCCCCCCAGGTAGCCACAGTGATGACCTAGCTGTGGTGGGTGCACTGCTAACGGTGCTAACAGAGCTAACAATATGTCATCATGCTAAAAAGTTTTTATCATACAAAATAGCCAGCGCCACTTGGGATGAAACTGAGGGGTGAGCACCATGTTTCCACAGCAATGCTGTTGGGCTGGGACAGAGTTAATCGGAAATTTCGCATAGCTATTTTGTATGAGCAGGACCTGATACGTTTATAAAAAACTAAACATTGTCAACGATTATTAAGTCCCAAAATTCTCAAATGAGACAATTATAAAGTCCCAATGTCTTCAAACAAGTACTTCCTAATTTGTCTCCTAATTAGAGTCTTTAGCTTGTTACTGTTGCTAAAATTGGTCAAATTTGTTGCCATAGGCAGGACACGATGTCAAGCTCAGCTCACATCCCAGCTACATCAGCTGATCTCAAACAGCCAATCAAATGATGGCGCGACTGACTGATGGAAGGGAGTCAGCTGATAGATCACATGATTCCTTTCTTTGCAACCAATTGGTGAATCTCATTCAGAGCACCCTATTTAAACTGCTCTGGCCTGCCTACTGTTGCTGCTTCCTCTGCAAGCTGCATTGCAACCTGCCTCCACCGAGCTCCTCCTTTTCACGTTGTGTCTGATTTATCAATGTCATTTCTGTTTGTCATTGATGCTGCTCTGTTCTGTTCCTGGGGGGACTTTGCTGCTGCTCTCCCTGCCTTAGGCTTTCAATGAAAGCGCATGGAAGGGCAGGGGGGGGTTGCTCTCTTTGCTTCAGGCTTTTCTTATTTGCACGTGGAAGGGCAGAGAGGTGTGCTCTCTTCCAGAAGGCTTTCCACATAGGCGTGTGGAAGAGGCTTTCTGTGTAGGACTGAGGAAAGGCAGAGGGGCACCAGAACAGAGCCATACCGGAAATAAAGTTTTAATTTACTAAAATGATCCTGACTGAAATGTAGTTGCTGGTAGTGGTACAACCTGTCACTGCCTGATGGCATTACAAACTCACACGACAGTGGCGCATTGTATTGTTGTGAAAGAGGCCTTTGTCGTTGGTGTCTGGTGTGGAAATCACTGACAGTGAAGTGGTGATATTTGATGAGTTAGGAATGAGAACGGGCTTGAATGACCAGTGCCACTAGCGAGCTCCAGAGGGCAGACTGGTGAAGGCTAGCTAACCAGTGGGGGCCGAAGAGTGGACAGTGGGCACTATGTTCCCGAATGTCTCAGGCTAGCCAGCAATCTGTCTGTCACCAGATCCGGGTGGTGCAAAGTGCAGTAAACTGACAAGTAGTAAAATTAACTTACAGACTGACATCTGTAACCTGTCAAATATATTCTTAGTGGTTAACCGATTAATGGTAACCTGTTGACATCCCTACACTGGACTGTAAACTTCTTCTACATTATCTCCCTGGCATAGAAAGAGTTAAGATTAGGCTACTGGCTTTCATCTCCACTTGATTTAACATTGTTTATACAGACTGTGTACACACTGCAGGAAATGAAATCCCATTAGGTCTGGCCCGATCGTTGATAGGTTGGTTATATTCACAGCACCTGACATGCATTCTTAATGGGAGCCTGTTATCACTGAAAATGCCTTGTAGGTACAGCTCGCTGTACAAGGGTAAAGCATATACACGTACACTCCCTCAGGTTGAAATGAAGAGGAGCTGACATATTGAACAGAGAACATTCACTTAATGAATACTGCATGTGCTTTACTGTACACACAGTCTCACTCAGCAGCAGGAGTTTATATTTGAGGCAATGTTTCATTCCTTTCTAACTTTTCCCTGAATTTGATAAATATTTGATTTAGTCTTGGAAACTTGTGTGAGTGAGTGTGTGTGTGTCCTCTTATCTGTCTGTCCTTGAGCTTGAGCCTGCCAGACAAACTTGGGCAAGCCTGCAAATAGTCAGTATAGAAGCAGCCATGTTTTTCCAGTGTTGGAAATCTGTAATATTTCTCCCATGTAGATATGTTTCACTGTGCCAGACAGACAAATCTATCAGGCGTTTACAATGAAAGGTCACATCGACTGTGTGACAAGGGTTCCAGGACAAGTCACTGTTATATATAGCAGTGGCAACAGCTCCTCCAAATGAAACAAGACTTACAGGATTAACGTTTTCTCATCTAAAGTGACTATCAACAGGACAGCATTTATTTTCTGTGCTTTCCAAAACAGTTTTTTAAAAGATAAATCCTTTGTCTGATCTTGTAACCCCATGGTTTAAAGAAAACGTATGTATTTTCCAACCTGGATCCTGTTTTCCTTTTTGTGTTGAAAGACTGTCACAGCCTGGCTCAAGGCTGGACAAAGTGGGGAGACCACACAAGTCATAACTAAAAAGAAGTTTATTTTACATAACTAAAATGGAAATGGGTGTAATGATAAACTAAATGTAACCAAAACCAAACTGTGTGGAAGCCAGAGAAGAGAAAGACTAGCTTATATAGTCCTGCAGCCTGCCCACAGGTGAGCTGAATCTCGCTGATGACCCGACTCCACCCACCAGGGTCGTCACATGGCCCAGACACACCAAACTGACATCAAAATACTAGTGGTGAAGCAGGTCTGCTGTTGCTTTGCCTTATGTTGCCTGTGTCTCAGCCAGAAATTGCACTGAACTCATCGCAAAGATTATAGCCAACTGCAAACTAGCACGCACGTTCTGCGCCTGCATGAGCGAAAAATAACTCTTCATACCAGCAGGCGGCAGTAATCTGAATTTGTCACTCAAAGAGAAATGGAACGACAACCAGGATAAATTCAAGATGCTAGTTAGTCAGTTAGCACAACAACAACACAACCTGATGTTGAAAGAACAAAGTATATTTACTGTGCACTAGTGAAAAGTAACTACAATAACTATTTCTGCCAAAGAGCTCAACGGCTAAAGAAATCTCATATATATATCAAGTGTGTTCCGATCTCACTCCCTCTTGACTTTTGTTTACTTTCCTCACTTGCATTTCTCTTCTTGTGCACTGAACTGAACTGCCAATCAGAGTAATTACTTTCACTGATGGGCTCCGGCATCTCCAACATCAGCTGAAATAAAAGCTGGCAAGGGTCGACTGAAAACATTATGGAAAGGACCCCAAAGATAAATTAAATGTTTTTCTTTACCTGTCTTGTTCTGAAATCTCGTGAGAGATGACTTGTTGCGGGAAGGAGTTGGAAGGTGTGTCGGACTACAGAGAGCATAGCTGTGCATAGCTTAATGTTATGTAGAAGATTTTCAATGTCATGGCTGAATATTTAGCTGATTTCCACAATGTAGAAAGTCAGAGATTTCAGAATGAGTCTTCTTCCTGAATGAAACTTCACACACTAAAAATCAGACCAGGGGCCATATTCACAAAACCTCCCAGTACAAAGACTCGCTCCTAGTGACAAAATTCTAATTAAATTCTTAGAATTGTGATGTTCAGATAAAAGTTTTTCACAAAGCATCCCAGACCTTACAAGAGCTCCTAAGGTGAAAAACTGTGAGGAATCGAAAACAGGACTTAAAAGAGGCTTCAGTGTTTCTTAATCAGAGGAGAAAATGGTGGAAACACAAAGAGGTCGGAGAAATAAAAAGATCACAATGCTAAGATATTTGGAAAACTGAAAAAATGCAACAGTGCAGCAGTGATGACTTGGTTCTGTCTCAACCTCCCATCAGCAAAGTAATCACACTAACAATGACAACACTTTCACAGTCAGCAGTTCATTTCATCTCCACTGGGTGTCCACACCTTGCAAGCTCACAAAACGGTGTGTCTGTGACAACCAATCACACCTGTTAAAAGAGTGCATCACACCAAGCAACACCTCCTCACTAAGGTAAAAGTTTCTGTCTCTTCCTTCCTCAGAGTTGCTCTGAGAACTTCCCTTAAACAGTCCTAAGCTAGGACTCCTTACTAAAAATATTTAGGCTAAGTTAGCAGCTCTGAGAGTGTTCTCAGAATATTTGTGAATAGATCAGCGAAAGGTAAGGAAAAACATTTAATTTCTCTGCAGGGTGCTTTCCATAATGTTGTCAGAAACTTAAAATAACAGTCTGTCAGTGGCAATAATAACAAGCACTTTAAGTGGATGCAAATTGACGGTGCACAATTTGCCCACAGGGATTCCATTGCAGCCTGTTTTGCCGTTGTGGCTGCAGCGCTCTCTCTCAATACTGGACCAATTTCAGAATTGTCTCTATTAGTCACGTAGACACAAAAACATGGTCCAGGTTAAAAAATACAGAAGTCTTCCTTTAAGGTTTGGTTAGATCTACAAACACAACTTGGTTAGAACATGATGGTTTGGGCTAAAATTACCTTGGGGGGTTAGGGGTTCGTCATGGTTACCAAAACAACCATTTGGTTAACATTAGGGAATGACCACATGGTTGATGGTCATGGTTACAAGAAACCAACCTTCACTGGGAAACAGGAAACAAACAGCGGTTTCCAAAGTTTTGTTGACCCATCTAACCTCCCCAACTGTCTCCCTTGGCATTTGCGGCTCTAACTATGTTAAACCACTTCCTCCAATGCTCCGGACAGAGAAGAGTCATAAAATCTGCGGCCGCTAGAGGGCTTTGTCACTTGAATGTAAACATGTTTTGATGGATTTACTGAAAGGACTGATGCCCTCATTTCTCTTGTAGAGACAGTCTCAGTAGTAGTTGCGCAAAGTGGGGTTGAGACATTACCGGATTATCAATGAACTCATGAGGAACAGCGACAGGATAGAGGAACAATAACAGAGCAGCAAAACAGAGAAGTCGTTGCAGACAGTGTGTTAAAGGAGAAACTTTGGGTTTGACTCAACCAAAAACGGATGTTTTTAGTTTTTCATTGAGAGGAAAAGGAAGAAAAATGAAAAAAAAAGAGGGAACCAGAGAAATGGTGTCAGTTCAGTTTAATGCTCCTGCTCTTGTCTTTGTGTCCGCCTTGACCTTTTACTGTGTATTCCCTCCCTTCTTCATGTGGCCAATGCCAGTGACATTCTGTGGCACGCACTCACAGAGCACAAGTTTTAAATTCTGAGGGTTTCTTTCCTTTTATAAATCTTGCTCTTGTGTGCCAGGGAAACAACTGTATATGAAAATGTGTGCTTCTACAAGCATGTGTGATTGGTTATGTGCTACTGTCAGATGGGTTTTGTTTACCATGTTCACCTCATATGTGGAAATTTTCTGACAGCTCAGAGTTCATGAGTTGTGACGTCTTTGCTGACAGTATTTAGAAATGGCGGAAATTATGGAAGTTCCTTTTTCAGTGTATAGTAAGATAATACATGTAATTTTAGTTGTATAGAGTATTTCTTCCTAATTTTATAATACATCTGAGGAAAATGTTCCTCTGTTGTTCTGCCTTTGCATTTCCTGCATTTTGCTAGCTTGCTATATCGTTAGGCTTGATGGCTTTAGACACCAACAGTAGCAGCTATATTGACATTGCCTACCAGTGATGGTCGCACAACTTAACCACTTGAATGTCAAGCATATTGTGATGTGTGCACAAGCTCATGAGTTATATTTAAAAGGCAGCTATAGACCAAATCAGTGACGTCATGCTAAAACTGCCGGGTAGACAACCGGCAATTGTTTTGAATTGTGCAGATATGTGATATCAGGAAACTTGTTAATTTCTGTTATCATTTTCAGACATAATTGTTTAAAGATACATAGTACAATATGATGGTCTGACCTATCTGACATACTGACGTACTGCAGGGCTGCAGCAAAATGCTGAGGACAGAGGCCACACCTAAAAAAGACCTTTGCATCTGTCTATTTCAAGTCCAAGTTGACTGATCATAGTCTGGCACTGTTACGTGAAACAACAGTTTCTCGGTTGAAATGAAAAGCACAGCAGGGGGACTAAAAATTGACCAATCAGCGCCATGGGCGGGACTAATGCCATTGTCAAGTTGTTGTCAGGCAGTGCACTGGAACCAATGAGGAGTAATCAACAATGGCGAGTGAGATAACATAGATAGACGCTGCTATTAATGCTGCTCTAAGTCGACATGTCTTCTCAATATCGGCCATTATCGTTGTTTGTTTAACTTCACCCTGCTCCACTCTTAATGTCCTGGCAAAACAGACGTTAGTATGACAACGCTGGATTCGCTCAATGTCTGTGCGCTGGTGCACTGCTTAACTTATAATGGCGAGAGCTGGGAAAACTGTTAAAATGGAGTGTAATATGTCTGCTAGTGGCAGCAACCACGTCACTGTCAGCTGACTAAACAAACAACATGTCGTCCTACAGGGCAAAAGTCATGGTAGCTTTTTCTAGTTGACAAATATTTGCCTGCGTGGAGAGTAATGTTCACAATATGATTTTATGTGAACCTGAATGACATCATCAGTTCTCTCTTATCAGTCTCTCTTGACTTGCTTGTATGGGCCATGTGGTCATGGTGACGTAAACGCCACTTTTATTGCTGAAATTTAGTGGCGGATCCAGCATATCCGCCAGCTATGATAACTGTCTCCACCTATGCCAGCACGGTAATGGTGCAGACCCACAGTGGACTTAAAATTACAGATTCAGGCAGATATGTGAGTCTCTAGTGATCAGTTAGAGTGGATGCAATGTCATACTGAAGATAGAAACAAAGTGTAATGAGCTGAAAATTCTGTCTGTTATCAGGCAATTTCCAGTTCACTCTCACTGGTGAAACAGATCTAATCATGGACTTAACTGACTCCATTCCTGTGACGCAACAGTTTACTCTGTGATGCGGCCACATCCCCTGTGATGTAACAGCTGGCTGCAAGCTCCAACAGCTCACTCGGCGATGCAGCTCAGCAGCAGGACCTGTGATACAGCTGTTTGTATGTATGTAGGTCCTCTCATGCAGTTGCAGTCCCTGATATGCAGCAGTTTATAGCGTGACGCAGCAGTGAGCTTTACGTGTGAGCACAGGTTTGAGTGATAGGGTGCTAGTACGGATTTGGCAGTAGCTATCAATCCATGTATGTGAAAATCCTTAAATATGGCACAGTAAGCAGATTACACCTAATCCACTTAGGGTTTTAGATTATTACCCTAATGTATAGGCAATATACAGTATGATCACAACACGATGACGACATAATGCGACAAGGTCACACATTATGTGAGACGAGTTAAAAACAACAGAGTTTGTGTTTGTGTGAATGTGAACATTAAGTTTGTGGTGGTGTTCATGCGTTTTAATACAGCAAAAAGGACAGTTACACAGATATTTAGAAAGCATTGGTATCATCATCAGTATGCAGTAGGTGTAGAGTTGTAAATTGTTGTAAATTGACCATATGGACAATCAGAATGACAAACTTACTGTAAACATATAAACACAAACAGCCTTCAAATTACTGACTATCACTCGAGACCTGGACCAGATCTTCCATTTGAACATTAATAAAAATGCTACATTTCATTATTTCAGACGACGCTATCACTCCTGTCAGACGCTTGACCACATAACTTGAACTCAACATTTCCCTTTCCAGTTTTGTAGACTGGCAGGCCTCAGCAAAGTGAAAGTAATCACATGTAAATGATTTAAGTGGTCAGAAATAGGCCGATTTCACAGAGAACATGCAGGGAATGTCTTAATCTAACCTTTTACTGGCCCCCACTGCTAATCTCCCAGAAATATCTGCTGCTCCTGGACACCGTGTCTCTGTGCTACACATTACCAACCATTAGCCATGGCTAATTAGCAGCACCCCCGCTCAGCGTGTACAATAAAACAATGAGGCATGGCTTCTAGCTGTTGTACACATTATGGTGTCTCACATTTTTAAAAGCAGCCATTAATCATGGATAACTAGTGAACTAGTGCATCACTTGTCTGAAGCAGCAACCTGACTTTGTTGCTGATGTCACGTTGTAAATGCCTTTGTGTCTGTATGTGCATGGACTAGGCCTTTTTTCACAATCTATATTTTAAAACAAGAAATAAAAATTAAATCAAATAATGACCTGTTTCTGAGTGCATACGTCTATAAAGATTTTTTTTAATCCTTTCCCTAATTATTTTAATAACTTTTAATTTGATGACCCAGTGGTTCCCTAACTTTTTTCCACCAGCCAACATTTGTATGTGGGGCCTATGTGGGTAGTAAATGGTCTGAGAAATTGGCCCTATATGGGACTGTCCATGGGTTCCATATTGGTCCTGTGACATATGCCCACATGGGTGCTGGTGCGTCCCAGATAAGATGCCCATTTTGGACCCATACCCACTCTGTACCTAGGTAGCCCCAACACGACCCACTGGGGGGCGACCTTGGGCAAACCTACCCATGTGGGCAATTGGCATGGGACCAACATGGAACATGTGGACAATCAAATATTGGGCCCATCTTTCAGCTCATTTACAATACCACCCACATGCAAATGTTTGCTGGGCTCTCACCATTTATCATGTTTAAAGTGCATTTATTTCAATTGAATATATAGTAAATGTCATTTAAGTTTCTTACTTACATTAAAATGAATATTGTCACTATTTTTTCCAGCATAATGGATTAGATCTTCCAGGTCTACTTGCATTCGTAGACTAGTACTTACAGTGGCACAAACTGGACATTTTAACTACTATTAATTTTCGCTACATCTATTTCACCTAGTTACCCATTAGGCCTACAGACGGCTATGTTTCTAACTATTTCAACTGTATATGAGTTACTGTTATCTAACGAAACTATTTCAGCCATTTCTCCATTACTTACAGTAAAATGTCTGTTTCAACTGTTTACATTAGTTTAAGCTATTTTAACTGTTTCTGTTAATTTCAGGCAACTTTTCAACCATTTATCCATTAACTGCTCACGGTTTACATATTACTTTTAGCTAACTATACCAACTGCTTACATATTACTTTTAGCTAACTATAACAACTGTTTTACTTTTAGCTAAAGCTAGAATGGCGCTAGTATAGTTAGCTAACTATACTAGAATGGCGCTCTGGATCTTACTCAACTCGATCCAGTGGTTTGATGTTTCTTAAGGTCCCTTTTGTACATTCAGAGCTCGGTAAAATCAGCTTTTTCTTTTGACGCTCCAAACTCTTGGAATATTCTCCAACACGCTTTGGGGCTGGAGAATATACCCTCTCTTGCTGATTTTAAATGTATGGTGTCTAACTTTTGTAAATCGCCTTGTGATTGTTTTTCACTGTAGTTGTATTTATGCTTTGTTGTTGTTGTAAACTCGTCGTCCCTGTAAATGAGGGAAACCTCAGTGACCAACGAGTTAAAATAAAGGTTTAAATGAAATAAAATACCAGCTGTTTTACTTTAAGCTGACTATTCCAATGGTTTAAGGCCAAAACACACCGGCGGCGTCATATGACGGCGGCGTCATTGACGCGAGTCAAGTGCCGCCCCAACACACACAAAAAGCGTCGCGCTGCGGGGCGTCAACCGGATTTCTATTGCACACTCCAGTCCGCTAGGCTGGGAAGTACAAAATAGCGCTTTTTCAAGGTGTGGGTTTGTAAATAGAAAATAATGGGGGCGGCTGTTTTGACGCGCGTCGTATGCCGCCGGTGTGTTTTGGCCTTTACATATTACTCTTAGTTAACCTTACCAATTGCTTTACTTTTAGCTAACGTTCCAATGGTTTACATATTACTCTTAGCTAACTATATCAACTGTTTTACTTTTAGTTAAATGTTCCAGTGGTTAACATATTGCTTTTAGCTAACTATACCAGCTGTTTTACTTTTAGCTGACCATTCCAATTGTTTACATGGCTAATTATTCAAACAGTTTAAATTATTTTTAGCAAACTATCCTGTTTA
This sequence comes from Epinephelus moara, assembly GCF_006386435.1. Lineage (NCBI taxonomy): Eukaryota > Metazoa > Chordata > Actinopteri > Perciformes > Serranidae > Epinephelus > Epinephelus moara. The sequence continues at coordinate 31,950,506 of NC_065517.1, forward strand.
TCCATTACTTTTCGCTATATTACAACAGTTTACATATTATTTTTAGCTAACTATTCTAGACTCAAAGTCAGTCTTTAGACGCTTTGCTTAACTAAAGACTGATGACTTTCTCACAGATTTTGTGTTTAGATGGGCGGATACAATTTCAGAGTTTAAAAAAAAAAAAAAACTCCCTACGTTGCAGAACCAATAGTAAATCAGCAGGGCGGTCCTTTGGTGGCTCGCTGAACTCTTGTGCTCCTAAACACAGTCCGACTAGAAACACGTGGAGCGGTACAAAATGGCTCAAGTTGCTGTAAGTCCTTCATTTCCTCAATCTTGTGGACTGAGCTGATTTGAAGTTATCCTGTAATTTATAATTAAAAATACTTGTTTTAAACTGTTTATAAACTGCTTTTAGCGTAAACATTTTTAATCCTAGTTAATCCTATCAGTTTCAGGTATTTAATCTGACTCTTTCCCCTTGACTGCTGTAACACTGGAATTTCTCAATTGTGGGATCAATAAAGGTGTATCTTATCTTAGCTTATTTTAACTGTTTGCTGCTTTTAGTTGAATTGTTTATTCCAACTGAATAGGTTATTTTCAGCTATTAAACATTTTCATCCATGACATTCAGTTATGAATTTCAGCTGTTTATCAGCTATTTTTCAGCTAAGTTTTAATCAAGTAATTTATAATTAATAAAGATTATTACTTCTAATCATTTTAATTTATTTTAACTGTTTATAAATCACACACACACACACACACACACACACACTTCTATTTGTCATGTTTATGTATTTAAATAACATTTCCATCCAGATGAGTCAAGAAATCCGAACATAAACCAGTAAAGTACCATTTATCCAATTAAATCAAATATAGCTGAGATGAATAGACTAGCTCGTAGTATTTACCTAATTTACTTAAATGAATTTTATGTAATTACAGTTATCAAATCATGCATGTGTGTATCGTTCACTATAATAAAGTAATTACTGTTTGTAAATTCTGCTTTTTAAAATATGTTGCTGCAACTCCATCTTTCCATGAATCTTTCCATGTACTTTGGCAACTGCCAACCTCATGTTGGCAAACACTGTGTTAACCCAACAGTGAACTGCATACCAGCACAGTAAGTGAACTATTGGTGAAATGTTATCCGGTAAGAGCAGTATGTGAGAGGGACATGAGTTTGGTTCATCGTGGGAAAAGTCAAGGAGAAACAGCGCAGCATGTTTATTGTCTTGGGCAGCTGATGCCAGTGAAATGTTCTGGTCAAAGTTTGCTGTGGTCATTCAAAAGAAAGAGAAGAAGAAAAAAAAAAAAAGATTCCTGTATCTGCCCTGAGGGAGATCCAAATATCTGAGTCATAGAGGAGAAAGAGCAAGCAGGACGATGAAAATAGTATGAGAGGGAGAGGTTGACAAAGAGAAGGCATCAACTTTGACCGAATGACTGCAGCAAAAACTCCTGTGACGTGGCAGTATGTATCACAAGACAACGCTGTCAAACACAGCAGAAAATCTGGAAAATGTAACCTCTTTAAAGAGTTACCTTTAAAATAGATAGCACAGTTATGACAGAGAGGGCAATATAAATGAGAGATACACACTGCATCATTTATCTCTTCTGTGTTTCTATAAAGCACCTTGTGAAGGAGTCGACATATAGGTCAAATGTTATGGAGGGTGGAGATGTTGGATTTACAGTGTATGTGGGAGAAAGAGCAAAATGTTTACATTGTGGAGGAGTCTGCAGTACAGAACTCTGCTGTATTTACATAGGGCTCTTATGTACATTTTCTTATTTAAAACAAAGTCAAGCAAACTGTTATTTACAGTAGATACTTTTTCAGAAAGGAGCAATTTGCACTAAAACACCATGGAAAGGATTAATGTATAGGCTGCTTATTAGTTTCTAAATTAATGAACAAAAAGTAACATAAATATTCACTATTTTTAAATTCTGTTAGAGTTGTGGCTAAAATGAAGCCAAAATGCAGCAAAATTAAAAAGTTACTGTATTTTAGGTTGGTAACAGAAACATTTATAGACCCTTTTACTGTTCCTAAACAGTATGACGTTTATTAGTGGGCAGGGCTTAGCTGGAGGCAAAACAATTCTCCAAGGACATTAGCTAGTGTTAGCCAGCAACTTCTGTTGGTTTGTTTTAGACAATGGAGGAAGCTGATATGAGTGGTGAGTCACTCCGAAGTCATCGAAATCCGGCACTTGGGCAGTGACTTGGGGCTTCAGAAACCAACAAAAAAGGTGTCCTTTAATGTCAGTATGATACGCAGCCGGTTCCTGTTATAGTTTGACAGCGCCGGAGGCATCGGGGAAACGTGGCGAGACATGGACGAAAGTTAAGGTGGCGTAAGTCGAAGTGAGGCAGGCAGGAGGAGTGGTGGATGGGTCCAACAAACCATGACTTTTACCTGGAAGAGCGGTGTTCACGTCCCGTAAGATTCTAAAGCCAAACCCTGTTCGTTTTTCCTAAACTCAACCATGTGTGTTTGTTGTTGGAGGAAAAAACGTCAATTTATGGTGTTGTACTGACGTAACGCTTTTATTTTGAAAGAGACCGTATGTAAATGTTAAATTTCCTGTGAAATCGGGAGTGTATCTTGAAAGAAGACAATGCATGTAACAGGCAGAACTTGACACGGTGTCCCAGAACATCACCAACCAATGCACCCAGGGGACCTTGCACGTCGTATGTGGACGTGGGAACCAAACGTCAATATGTGACGAGGTCGGAGTGAGAATGTGTTGGAGTGGTGCATTCAGAAATGGGAACTGCCCATTGGTTCGACAGCCCATTGGTCCGACATCCCATTGTTCCGACCATATTAAACTCATTGTTCCGAAGTCTGTTCCGAAATCATCATGATGCCCTGTCATTAAGGTCTGGTTAGGTTTAGGCACAAAAACCACTTGGTTAGGG
>NC_065517.1:31953488-31964379 GCF_006386435.1 Epinephelus moara
GGGAACTGCCCATTGGTTCGACAGCCCATTGGTCCGACCATATTAAACTCATTGTTCCGAAGTCTGTTCCGAAATCATCATGATGCCCTGTCGTTAAGGTCTGGTTAGGTTTAGGCACAAAAACCACTTGGTTAGGGTCAGGAAAAGATCATGGTGTGGGTTAAAATGAAAAAGAAAGTGACAAACTCATAAGCCGTGAGCCTGCTCCGCCTCAAGCCGGTCGCGGCGCACCATACGCCCGCCGCGAGCCGTTCAGAACCGCGGAAAGTCGGACTAATGGGCTGTCGAACCAATGACATGGACCCTCAGAAATACTCATACTTGTGCACACTGGCACAAACTGGACCATTCGTAAATTCGTAATACGCTGTCTGGATTTACTGTTCAGTTATTCAGACCACCGCACTCTCAGCACACTTAACTGCTTGTTAATTCATATAGAAATATAATGGTCCGTTGCTTCGACCAGTGTCAGACTGAATTTACAAACGCACCATGTCAGGTCACTCACAAAAGTAAACACTGACCAACGGGACCAGACTGGCCGACCCGTATGCTCTCACTCAGTGGATGGATGATGTCACAGGAAGCTTTGTGGTTGATTACTATGCCAATCTTACAAAGGAGGACGACACTTTAACAGTTTTGCTATGGAAGCTAACGTTAGCTAATGCGCTATAAAGTTAGCGTTACAGAGAAATCCAATATTCCTCTTAATACCTCCCCAGTTTCTGATGAGGTGGACATGATAACCCTTAATACACATAACGTTATTCATCCCTACAACAGGAAATACTTTTTCCCTAACCTGATATGAAGTGTGTGCTGCACATGTGAGCATTTTTGATGATCACCTCCGTCCAGTCCTTTGGTCTAATCACATTTAACCATAGTTGTCTTTGTTTTTGTTGACGGGCAGTGGTGGCTGGTTTTGAGCCATGACTCCTTCTATTTTGGCTCCCAATGACACAACAAGACCACATTTTAAGATTCCTATGTAGCCTACAGCCCTGTGGTGGAGAGGCAGGTTTGGCCTCCAGCTAATAAAATGATGTCGTGTTGTTGGCCCTAAAAGGTCTGTATTTTAGACAGATAAGAGGATGGATGTCAGTTTTCATATAATTCTGATAAAAGGCGTTTTGCTGCATCACAAATTATCACTGCGTACAAGTCAAACAATAACGTGCATGCATGTACATGCACAGATGCAGTCAGAACTCCCTTTTTGGACTTTGGGATTATGAGAGTCAGGTTTCACTGTGAGAACATGCAGTTATCCACTTTCAGCAAAACCTCCTCATTTGCCAGCAGCATCCCGACCCTTTAATCGCTGATTTTCTTTTGGGTGAATCAAAGAGTAAATCAGCAATGTTCTTCAACTTAATCCTAAAATGTCATGCTTTTTCAAGTCAGCTTCCTCGCCTGTTTTCTGAGTGATTTGTGGTTGATCAGGAGTTGGATAGTTCTGCCAAATTTTTAACACTGAGCCCTTGTGGATTCTCTAACAAGGCCGGGCCTGTCTAATACAAGAGCACAACACAAATCCAGCTCCTTTCTGCCTGATCTGCAGTAATTCCCCTGGCTCACATCACTTCCTCACTCGCAGATCTCACAGATATTCAGCACAAGTATTTTAGACTACAATGCCTTCAGATTACTTTACCAAACAGCTGATAAGTGGCTGTGCAATCAGATAGTTTGGATCAAACATGCTCGGCCGGTGCCCTGCAGTGTTTCTGAGTGAGACAATGAAACCTTGGCGTTTCTCACTGCAGAGCTTTAAAGGGAAAGCACAGGTGTTACTGATAACACTAACGATGGCTCTGTTCTGCTCAGGTGTTTCAGTGAAGGTGACAGTGAGCCAGCATGCAGAGTATCAGGACGTCAAAGCATCATTAATGTCATTATTTACAACTGTGATTCACCCTCTGTGATAAAGAGCTATTGTTAATGATCCTGCAATCAAACCTCATATTTCCATAAGAGGATTGATTAAATATCACAGCGGTTAGCAGGGGCAGAGCAGGGGGGGTATTTAAGTATTAAAAGTACAAAGTAAAAAGTAAAATTTCACTTGATTTAATAATTTTAGAAGCTGGAACCATGAAATGTTTTTGCATGTAAAGCGACTTGAACAACGATCAACAGATTTTTTCAAGTTGCTAGCAACTATGGTTATCAAATAATTGTCATTAAGTAAAATGCAGATTAATTTGCAGTGGCCCTGAGGGTCAATATACAACAAGATTTCACAAAACACAGTGGCTTTTTTTTTTGTGCTTTCTGAAATGTTGTAGTGTTTTGACTCTCAGGGCCACTGTAACATTCCCCTCTGGTGTAGTGGAGTATAAAAGTGGCAAGAGATAAATATACTCAAATAGAAGTACCTTGAACTGTATAAATATTATGCTCCTAAAATATAAAACTTGTGTTGCTTTGTGTTGGACAAACAATTTGTGGACTGTGAAAATTAGGAGTGTTTTTCCTGTGCTGTTAAGAGTGCTTTCGACCACTCGTAAAATTTCTTCTAACCCAAGAAAAGAGCAAAAATAAGAAAACGCTGGTGAATCCCAGAAATCAATAAATACTAACAAAATAAAAAAAAGTTTCTGCATTTTTAAAGTTCACTTCTAGTATATATTAATATACTTTTGGCTTTTCTTCATAGTATTCTTATTTTGTGTTTTATATTGCTTGTTTTAGAGCTGTACATTTTTATTCTGTATTTTTGTCCTATGTTGTCTGTAACTTAGGTTTTCTGGTTAAATAAGGGTTAAACTGAAAAAATAAATAAATAAGTACAAAAATGAGAGACAATTTGTTCATATAACACCTCCTGTATGAGTCCCATTTTTGTCTCTATTTAGAGGACAGGAGTCAAGAGTTATGTTGTGTTCACACCGGGCACAAATAAAACATGTAAAGAAAATGCAAACACACGATTAGATGCAAATTCCATCCAGGCGGCGTGATGGAAGTGAAGGATGGGACAGGAATGACACAAAATATGCGCATTGAGTGGTGTGAATTAAGTGAGTAGCGTGATTTTGCCTCAGGGGCCAATTAGCGCCACGATAGCCAATCAGCGTTTAGATCCTCCAGGGACATATGACATTGAGGATGTACCGACGGAGTTTCATTCATCAGTAATTTCACATGCATATGACGCAAGTTCATTGCGCATATGAAGGGAGTCAATTTGTGAATTTTTGCGTCACGTTTGGTGTGAACACAACAGTAAGGCTAATTTATACTCCCGTTTTGTACGAAAATAGGTACGTATGTTTCAAATGTTCTTAAGCATCACCCTCATACTTCCATGCAGTCAAAAGTTTTAGACAACAACAAATGAAGTAACGGTGAAGGAAGTCGGGATAATGCTTCTTTTAAGGGAGGCAGCGTTGTAGATGGCGGCGGCCTGTGAGGCCACCTGAAAATTATTTTTATTGAATTACTGATTCATTCCGTTCCCCCTTTTTTAAAATACAGACGACATGAACGCAGAGTACGGACAGAGGGCTTCATCTGTCTCTGTAACATTGAGCATAAGTGAGCCCTTTGTCATCCACAACGCTTGCTGTGTTATAGTGTTACAACTATGAAGACGGAGCACAATTAGATACACAATAGGATGTACAGGATGATTTTCCCCCTCAGTACGTATCATGTTTTTCCCAAATCATGTACAGATTTATACATGGCTTGAAAATAAAGTGCATATCGCTGCTGTAAATGGGAACAAAATCTGCTGGGGAAGACATGTGTGCCCCTGGACCCCCCTAAGTTTGGGACTGAGCCCCGAGTGTTTACAGCGTCTGACCCTGGCTGTTTGCGTCTGTTCTGTGTAACAGAAGGAATACTTTGACTTATTTTTTGTTTTGACAATTTGGCCTGTTGGGTTCCTGGCCTAGAGTTTAATGAGAAAATTGAATATTGCTGGTTGCTCCCGGACTCCAGGAAACAGGGGGGTTGGGGAGTCCTCCGCCAGAAAATTTTGAGCATCAAGCATTTACTTTCCTGCATTCTGGTGAATTTTTCTGCATCAATTTATAGTGTAATTTAATTTTGAGAAAATTCAAGTCCTCTGACCTTCCACGTTTTTACTGGGGGACGTGTCCCTTGCATCCCAACTGAAATCTCTGCCTATGCCTCCATACAACCATGAATTGTATTAAATAAAAAAACAAGTTATACTGTGTATACTGAGCTTAGATGTGCACAGGTTTGTATCGTGCGCTGAAGCTCAGAGGAAGACTTGAATATGGGGCACAGAGAAAGAGACACACAGAGAGAGTGAGAGGGGAAGCTTTAAACAAAAAGAAGACTGAGATGTCCAACTGATCGATAATCTCAGTGACGAGTCCACACACGCATAAATGTGCACGCAAACACGGGCACGCTCTCAGATACGCCTGGTGAATGGTAATGCTCTGGTAATGAGTGTAAGCTGGGCTACACCCATGTGAGGGGTTAGTGGGTGCAGCCAGGCCGGCGAAGCCACAACTGACCAGCCGACTGTGCGTTCGAGAAATGTTGCACAGATGTTTGCATTCATGCAAATCTGCTGTTCAAAAGTTGAGTTAAATGAGAGAAATGGGACACAGTGTTACATCACTCCTTGTATCAGTTTCTGTCACTCCTTTTCTTTCATTCACACACATGCAGATGAATGAGGAGGCACAATCCCTCCTCAGCCATCCACCTTATTCCTCCTTAATCATGCTCTCCTGCACCTCCATCTTTTATCCTCTTTACTCCCCCCCCTCAGCTCAATTAGTCTCTTTTCCACGCTGCTCCACTGATCCCTCTTTAAACTGATTTCAGTCTCATTCTCTCCCTCCCTCCGTCCGTCTCTGGTTCCCTGCCTCATGACTCATAGAGGATATTTTTCAGTGTCACAATCAGTCATAAACGTGGGTAAATATAGATCGGAAACCTTTAAGACGTACTACGTGTGAGTGAGCACATATCACGCCTGACTTCACTGCGGACTGCCGTCAGGGAGTGGTTTTTGCCGAGTCGTGGGTTTCTCTTGGTTTACACGTCAGCAGTGTGGAGTGATTTACCTGTCTGGGAGCACGTCGCCTGCCTCGCCTGCTCTCATTCATCCAGATTTTCACAACATCCTTCTGCTTCTGCCATTACAGTCCTTAAATCTGAATTAATCCTGTGTCTGTTTGCACCACAGATCCTTATTATACCTCATAACGTGAGAGACACTCCATCAATTCTTTGTATGAGTGAATTTGAACACCACATAAGTGCACTGTCACTTGAATCTTCTTTATTGGAGAGGAAAAAAACAGCGAAACCTGTCATGACCCTCACGGTGAGACCAAGCTGGGGGGTGTGGCGTGTTACGCAACACGTCAACTGATATGGGTAATAGGCAGATCAATAAACTAATAGGTAATAGTGCAAATTAAGAAGAGAGAACTTGTGGTAAAACACTTGGTCATTTTCCATTTAATTGTCATGTTTTTAAAGCTGCACTCCTCAATATTTTCATATCAATAGATTAAATGACTTAGTGTAGTGAAAGATGTAATTTTAAGACAAACAAATGAAGACGTGCCACCCAACAGTTCCCTCATCTTCACAGAGGGTTTGAACATGTCTGAGCCGCCCACTACACGACCTTAAGTGCACTAACAAACAGACACACTTAGCAACCAGCTGCTGAACACAGTGGAGCATTTATTAGTGCTGGTGGAGGGGAAAACTGAGCTAAAAGGAAAATAAATATTGGACTCGCATTCACTCCACAAACAAGACTTCAAATGAATGCTGACTTTGCCGAGTGTGTAAATTTGTAAATGTTTGCCGACAAGTTTGACAACTCATCCCATTTCCGTTGACCACAAGTGGCCAACAAGTCCTCCAACCCAGAAGCCACCTCTCCACATATGTTATATTTTCCTGCCCTCTAAGATGACTCACCGGAGTGTTTCCGAAATTAGTGTCTCCACCCTTTGTCAACACAATCAACACATTCTTACTCCGACCTCGTCACATGTTGACGTTTAGTCATGGACATTCCACATCCACATACTACGTGCAAGGTATCCTGGGTGTGTTGGTTGTTGACGTTCTGCGACACCATGTAAAGTTCTGCCTGTCACATGCATTGTCTTCTTTCAAAATAAAGACACTATGTCGGTACAACACCGCGAATTGACGTTTTTTTTTTTCCTTCAACAACAAACACATGTGGTTAGGTTTAGGAAAAAAGAACAGGGTTTGGCTTTAGAATCTTACGGGACAAGAACACCGCTCTCTCAGGTGAAAGTCCTTGTTTGTCGAACCCATAAACTACCCCTCCTGCCTGCCCTAGTCGGACTTTTGTTGCCTTAACTTTCATCCTCGTCCCACTGCGTTTCCCCCTGACACCGCCAGGCACTATTAGACTGCAACGGCAACCTGCTGCATATTATGCGGACATTAAAGGACGCCTTTTTTCGTTGGTTTTTGACACTGCAAGTCACTGCCAAAGCACCGGATTTCGATGACTTTTGAGTGAGACCAGGCTCACAGAATAAGTCTATGTGACATTAACGGTTGCAGATCATGGTTTGGCTTAAAATATGTATGTTTGTTACAAAGGTTACGTGATGTATATCTCATGTGAAACATATCACATATGTCACATACGTTACATACTTCACATGGGATTGTCAGTGTTAATTCTGACAGCCATTTTAGATGTAGTGTTAGTCTTGAGACGAATATGTTTATTAGTTTTAGTCACATTTTAGTCATTTTTATCCCTCATAGTTCTAGTCTAGTTTTAGTCAACAAAAATTAAAAACTTTTTTGTGGACGAAAATTAAAAACATTTCAATCGATGAAAAGACAACATTTAGTAGTCAATTTCTATGTTTTTTCTAATCTTTAAACTAATCCAGTGATGCTAGTTTATGTATCAGAAGGTGACAGGTTGTATAAAAGTTTCATTTTGGCATTTTTTTTCCATAACTACAAATAATTTCTACACACTTACAAACTGTCATTTCTCCAGCAGTGTTCGACAGGTTTAAGGGCTGATTTACCACCACACACTTACTGAGCATCATTTGAAAAGCTCAACGTCTCTCTGTTGATCGTCTGAAAAACTTTGACACCACAAATAACTAGTCTGAGACAGTCAGACACACACGACTGCTCATTTACTGCTGAGTTACAGCTCACAGCTCGCACCGACGGCTGGCGCTGCTCCGGTGTGGGTGGTTTTGGCGGCTAGCTAAACATCCTGGCGCAGACTATTTTCTGGAGTTAGCCAGCCTGTCACTCACTATTTAAAGACAATTACAAGCACGGCCGTTCTTGGCTTTCAATGTCTGATAGTCCACCACTAACATTTTCTTCACGTCTCATCTTGTCAACGAAAATGAAGCATAAATTTCGTCTTAGTTTTTATTATCAAGATCTATTTTTAGCCCGTCATTGTCTCGTTTTCATCATGGAAAAAATGTTATTGATGAAAAATGTTTGTCATAGTTTTCATCAACGAGATTAACACTGGTATACAAACTACAATATAGTATGTTACGCTCTTAAAATAACTCAACATTGACTTTTGGTTTCACAGAGGACATGAACGTCAGTCTCCTGAATGAAAGTCCTGTGTTTGTTTGACCTGTCCACCCTAATCAGACTTAAAATTACATCGCCAGACTTCCTCCTTTGCTCCTGTCATATTTAATACAATATTTACTTTACAATAAAAGTAAATATGGGCGGCAATTCAGGGCTCAACAGTAAGGATTGGCTGGGTGTGCATGTTGTGTATATATGTATGTACNAAAAAAAAGATGCTGGATCATCACTTGTACATTTCTTCCCAAAGTTGTAATTATGGCATAATCTCCTTTTCTGGCCTCTGCTACTGGTTTTACTTGGGCTGTTGTTGCTTTCCAGATTTATATATATGTGTGTGGGAATTGTGTTGTAACTTAATAAAGAAAACAACTGAGTACAAGTACTGGCCGTTTGCCTGGCAAAGTAAAATGCCACTGTGGGTTGGGGGTTGGTAAATCTAGCAACTCTCTTGCCCAATTGGGCAACATGTAATAAAGAGTTGAACACATTGTTTTTTCTGGAGCTGATGATGGAAGAAGCTCAGGAGTGAATCATTTTGCTTTTCTCCCATCTCTGCTGAGAGTCGCACATGCACAGTGCAGAACGACAATTAACTTTTGTCTTAACTGTAATTAGATGACAACAAATAAATAAAACAATTTGTTCAGGGGCATGGATATTTCTGACCAACTTGTCTGACTCAACAATTAAAATAAAACAGTAATGTTGACGTGTGCTAACAACCTATGTGGTCGTATTTTGGAGGACGGTCTCCTTAGTATTGGTTTGATTGTCCTAATTTGTACCACCATTGTTTGTGTTGATGTAACACTTTGCTGGAAACTGTTTTACAGGCCAGTGAAGCCAAATAAATATCAAAAGCAGATATTAAGTGCTATATCGTAGGCAACTGGACTTGCTTGAGTTTCATGAAGACGTTTCATCTCTTCAGTTCTGAACTGAGAGATGAAATGTTTTCAAGAAACTCAAGCAAGTCCAGTTGCCTACGATATAGCACTTAAGATTACCATGACCTGGATGACTGAGAATCTTCACAACATCAAAAGCAGATATTTTATGGTCTAAAAAAAGTGTAATAAAGGGTTAACACCAGTAATCATTACTGTCTTTCAGACTGCAGAACGACATCTGGGTTCACTCTTAACATTGACCTGATGACCTGATTAGCGTTGTGCTCCTCCTTGTTGTTCACTTGTGATGTCACCTGGCTCTCACACTGATGAGTCATAATTGTCTGAATGAAGCAAAACATTACAGACAGGTGTTGTATTTGTGTTTCCATGGTGTCATTACCAAGTTGCTCTTTTCACATGAACATTTAGTGCCTAAAATCTCTGGATTGGCCGCTCTTGAGCATGATAACCTGACCTATAGGTGTCCATATTTGTCCATAAATTTCAATTCAAGAGAAAATTAGAAAAAAACTGATGTGGTGACATGATGATGAGATACACAGCATCACAGTCTTGGGGTTGTGAAGTCATCTTATGCCTACGATACACTAGGAAACTTTGAAAGACTAAAGTGACACCATCTCACATCTAAAGACAATGTGAGATTTTATTCACACACTGGGGATCCTTCAGGGTCACTATTTGCAAGACTACAATGAGATTCCTTTTGAGTTTATTTCCTGTCCTGCTCCGGGTGGAAAATATTACACCAAACTGCCTTCAAGAAATATGACATATTAACGATTCCTTCTGTGTACTCAAAAAACCATAACTCTGAAAACACAAGATGAAAGGCATCATGTGTCAATAGTATCCTTGTTAATTTGGCATCAATATAATCCACAAAGACAAGCCTCAACTTGCTACCACCATCAGTTGATTAGCCGGCTATTTTAGTGGGAAGAGACTGTGGGAATAAGAAGTGAAACACTGCAAAAAATGAAGGTTTCTCACTAAAATAAGTGCTGGGGGCTGGATCAGAAAAAGGCTGCATTAAATACCAACACTTGTTTACTACACAACGCCACCAGTTTCTCCTCCTTTTCCACAATCGAAGAGAACCGGGGCTTATTCACGTTCTTGCGCCTCCCTTGATTCGCCTCCATGTTTGCTGTCTATCCAGATTGCTAGCCAATAGGGGTGTAAATCACCAGCTTCATCACGATACGATATTATATCAATTTGTTTGGATGACGATACGATGTTTGCCGATATCAAAAAGTCTGTCACGATACATTTTTGATTTGATTCGATTCAGGAGCCTGCGACGCAGTATCATATGCCCATCTAACACAATCATTTACATCAACTCACAAAAACAACTAGAATATGATTTGACCATTTTATTTCTGAGCTCTGTTTGTTGTTTGAGCGGAGGCGCGCTTGCCCAGAAATGGTGACACAGACGTGCTATGTGAATTTCAAAATAAATGTATATCTTTAAGATGACGATATGGATCGATGTTTTCATTTTGCATCGATATAATCAGATCGTTAATCAGTGAATCGATGTATCGATGTGGATCGATGTATCGTTACACCCCTACTAGCCAAGACTGAAAACTTGTGATAATTTTGAACTTGATTGACTTTATTGGAGCGTCAAGACTCTCTAAGGGTTCACACCCACATAGAGTTTCAAGCCTCTGTAGCAGTCTGGTAGAATTGAAGAAGCTTCTTGGATGAAATGTCTTCAAGAAACTCAAGCAAGTCCAGTTGCCTACGATATAACACTTAGGATTACCATGACCTGGATGACTGGGAATCTTCAACAATGGAGAGTCTTCATGTCAAGACGAGACAAAGACCGACATAAGACAGCTCGGACTGAGTTTTATGACCACCTTACATCAAATGATCCAGATCACGGGAGCGTGCACCAACTGAGGTAAAACTTTTATGATTCATTCTGACTTTGAAAATTTGTCTGCAACAATCAGTCAATTGGTGTAAGGCTGGAATTAGTCACTTTTATTCTGCAGCGACATGTTGACATTGTGTTAAGAAGGCAGCGTTGTGTCATTGGCAACTGGCACACCGTATGACTCCAGATTACATTCAACTCTCTTCAATTAAACTTTTGCCAGATAAGAACGAAGGCTCTGATAAATCCTGAATCACGTTTGCCACCCTATTCTCTTCATAAGCTACGACACGTGACGAGAAACTGTCCGAATGGGAATCGAGGAGCGATAAGCGTCTTTAAAATATGAATTGAGAGGAGAGAGAAGTTTCCTTTATATATACCCCCCCCCCCCCGCCACACACACACACACACACACACACACACACACACACACACACACACACAGTATGCTTTCCACTGGTGATCAATCTCT
>NC_065517.1:31964405-32001250 GCF_006386435.1 Epinephelus moara
CACACACACACACACACACACACACACACACACACACACACACACACAGTATGCTTTCCACTGGTGAATCAATCTCTGATATGCATGATGACGGATGGATTTTCTCTTTACTCCTACAGGGTTGTAAAATAAGGATTAATGTGCTTCTTAGTTTCATATGAAAACACTTCTGAGCTTGAAGAATCACACTGTGTGTTTATACAGTACAGAAATAACAACTCCTTTAAAGATTGTGAAAGGTAAATTAATTTAGGGGATTATCATTGTATGTCTTAAAGCCTCTTTATCAAAATACAGAAAAAAAAAAAAAAAAAAAAATACTTTTGTGGTGGCATCAACCTTACAATCATTAATTTCTCCCCCTTTGATGCTTTCAACTTCCTAAAACATCCTGAACAAACTGATGTTGAATCAACACAGTTTAGCTAACGGACCAGACAGGCTGCTAGCTTGCGCGCTGGGTTCTGGGTTCCTGCTAAATCACAGATTAGACGGTTTATGACATTCTTCGGGGTGTTTGGCCCCGGTGAAGGGGGCCCCCGCAATTTACAGGGATTACATGGTGTGCTTTATATTTAGGTATGCACAGAAGGAGCATGAGTCAGGGCGAGCACAGCAGAGCATTAGCGCTGTGCGAAGCTAATCAAGCCCGAAGCAGCAAGCAATGGGGATAAGACGGAGCGAGTTTCAAAACAAACATGGCCAAAGATCCAAACCCCCCCCCAGGCTTAATCTACATTCATAAGGGTTAGATTAGGTCCAGGGGCCTGTAGAGATCAGCTACTGCTGCAGTATCAATGAACAAATCACTAATCCAAAGCTCTCATAGCTACAACTGCTCTTTTCTATTCTGCTCTCTGATCAACTAAAGGACAGGCAGGTGGGACCAAGTCATTGTTTTGCAAGACACAAGTAAAGGCCTTTGCACACTGAGTCAGTTTTTCGAAAGCATTTTTTTAAACTATCATCCCAAAAAAATGGTTACACACAGAAACCTTGCACACGTTTTATTATTCTATACGTTGTGACAAAATGGAAAGACGTGTCCTCCTTTGCTCCGCAGCTGTATGAAATGGCAGAGCTGTCCTCCCTCTCTGTCTCTTCATCATCATCCACCTGAATATTACTATCTGACCTGTTGAACGTGAGCTGTCTGAGTTATGAAATGATTCTCTGCGACTTGTTCCTCTGCCTTGGTGCAGCTGTGTCTCGCCGCCACATTTTCTTCACTGACTGTTGGTCAAACATCTTTAAAGGCTCTGACGGATGTGAAAAATGCAGAAAATCAAACCTGTTCGGAAAACTTTAGTTGCTCGGTGTACAAACATGATTGACACAACATGAAGTCGTATTTATTTTTACACATGCGACAATGTTGGACAAAAAACGGGCTCAGTGTGCAAAGTCCCAAGTCAAGACTGACAACTCAAGAGTCAAGTTTCAAGTCCTTAACTAGTCACAGTGAGCTTTTCACCAGATGTAATGTCATTTTAACAACAGAATAAAAATAAATAATAATCTACAAAAACCACAAATGCTTTTTAAAGTTTTAACTTACTTGTTAAAAAAATTCTCTGGTTATAATAATAATAATAATAATAATAATAATAATAATACATTTTATTTATAGGCGCCTTTCACGACATTCATGGTCACCTAACAGGCAGAGATAGAGAAAATAACAAAAAGTCAATGAGTTAAGGAATAAAGTAACATAAAATAAACAGAGGGATGGGAGTCATACAGAATAGAGAACGAGATGAGTTTTGAGGCGGGATTTGAAAGTGGAGAGAGTTGATGTCACGAAGGTCCGATGGAAGGGAGTTCGAGAGGCGAGGGGCAGAGCGACTGAAGGCTCTAAACCCCATGGTGGTCAGGCGGGCTGGCAGGACAGTGAGGTGGATGGAAGAGGAAGACCTGAGAGTGCAGGTAGGGGTGTGGATGTGCAAGAGTTCAGAGAGGTACAGAGGAGTTTGGTTGTGGATGGCCTTAAAGGCGAGGAGTAAGATCTTAAAGTCAGTGTGGTGTTTAACTGGGAGCCAGTGAAGCTGCTGAAGGACAGGAGGGATGTGATTGATGGAGGGGGTTCCCGGCGATGATGCGGGACCAGTTGAAGTTTGTGGATGGACTTGAGAGGTAGACCAAAAAGGAGCGAGTTACAGTAATCAATACGGGATGTAACCAGGGTGTGAACAAGAATGGTGGTACTGTGCGGTGTGAAGGACAGGCGAAGGTGGTTAATATTGAGTAGTAGTGACATTATTGATGTGAGCTTGGAATGATAGAGTGCTGTCAAGAATGGGAAGGAGGGGGAAACTGAGGAGTTATCAATGTCAAGTGTGAAACTGTCAATTTTTGCCAAGGTGGATTTGCTGCCAATGAGAAAAAAGTTGTTGCATCTCCATCTGTAACTTTTGACCTGCACGTTATACTGCAGTTGTTTTTTCTTGTTGACCAACGTGTAGTTTTTGTGCCAAACTACATTAACCTTGGTATTTTTTCCAATTTGCACTCAGCGTTTGTTCTTCGTGGTTCTCTCGTGCTGCCTGATTAGATGCTGTTGGATTGGTTCAAACTAGGGGATTCGGAGAATTAAGTGTCAACTGCACTTCCTGTTCCCTCATCTCAAAGGCAATTGGCTTTTTGAATGGGTTTATGTTTAGATGCCTGAAATAAGGACTGTGGTCAACACAAGCTAAATAGAATGTCACGTTTTGTTTTAGCTGATACCCCATTCATACATTTTGAAGCGTCTTAAGACGTCTTAAAACAGACAGTTGCTAACAAGTGGCTAAATGAGACTACAGAGTGCCATCACGTCAAACCGCGTTGAACACGGCTTTATAGCCTTGTTGTGGTGGCAACCTTGAAGTCACACAACCTTGGTGTAGTTTGTTTATAACTTTCAACAGCATTTATGCTTCAAAAATCAAGTGGTGTTCATTTGTTACCTGTCTGAACAAAACATGTATCATATACGTTTGTTTGCCACAGAGCTTATTTTCGGCAGTAATCCAAAATTTAATGGCTCAATTCCATTGGCTTTTTGTCGAGGGAACCCTGCCGATGTTAATGTCTGTGGTGAACCACAAATAAATGTCATCCCTGCAGCACTCTATAGCGTTAATGTTAGTTGATTCAGGAAATGAAGGAACATGAATTGATATGTGTTACACTTTTTAAAGAACATACTTCATAATCTTTGTGCTTGGGTGAAGGTATAGAGTATTTTCAAGTCAAAAGGCTCAAGTGAAATCACAAGTCATTGGTGTTGAATCCAAGTCGACTAGCAAGTCTTCTTTGAGTCTGTCAAATCTAAAGTCATCAAATTTGACTCAAGTCCAAGTCATGTGACTTGAGTCCACATGTCTGGGGACAGGTGACAAGATAATCCAGTAAAATGTCTTCAGGTTACAGGAGGTCACAGGTACCAGGTCTGTTGTTAAATACATGCACAAAAAGTGAGAATTTCTTTGCCAAGAGAACTGTGAGGTGACAGGCAGTACAACCTATTTGTCAAATTGGAAGCATTTTCCAGGGACCTTTGCTCCAGGTAATCTCTACGTGTTCCTAAAAGGGCTCTGAGGTTCTTGGGAAAGTTCACATTGTGGAAAATGGCCAGCAGAGGTGTTAGCCTAATGCTGCAGAAATCAAACCAGAACCTTCACTTGATTCACTCTAACGAGGTGTAGTGCACTCTTCATTGATACAAGTAAATATTACCTCATTCAGTGTGCACTGAGTTAGTCTGGCTGAACGTTCACCTTCAAAATGACTCATAAAATCAAGAGACATGGTGAAATCAATCTTTCAATCTGGCATTACTCACCGATGTTATCCAAGAATCGTTTTAATCACTTTATCCTCCAGTGTGATGATTGCAATGTACATGGCACAATGCACTCTAATAGAAATGTGCACTTGCATGTATCTGATTGTCAAACAGTGTGTTTCATTGCATTGCAGCATAACTTGAACCGGGTTCAACTTCTTTGCTGGAGCCCTTTGTTTCAGCATCTCTGCAATGGTTGCACTGGGTTGCATTCATTGCGACAGTGCAAATGTCAGTTATGTAATGTTATGTAAGTCCAATTTTACCCTAAGACTGATGAGCATTCAATGTGGACAGAATTGTGTGTTTTTATGCAATAGCTAGAGACGGTCCTAAAGACGGTCCTGGCAAAGACCCTCTTACTGTTGGCAAACAGTATGTTTTTGGCGGGCAAGGCTTAGCTGGAGGCAAAACAGTTCTCCACAGACATTAATCAGCGCTAGCTAGCAAGTTCTTTTGGCTTGCTTAAGAAAACAGAGGAAGATGATACAAGTGGTGCATTCAGAAATAATCACTCAGATTGCTGGAGTGACCCTGGCACAAACTGCACCATTCGTAAATTCGGAGCACCGTTGGAATGTACCTGCATTCATCCCTACAACAGGAAATACTTTTTCCCTAACCTGACATGAAGTGTGTGCTGCACATGTGAGCACTTTTGATGATCTCCTCCGTCCAGTCCTTTCGTCTTATCACATTTAACCATAGCTATCTTTGTTTTGTTGACAGCACTGGCTGGTATGTGATAAAATTTAAGTTTTGAGCCATGACTCCTTCTATTCTGGCTCCCAGTAACACAACAAGACGACATTATAAGACTCCTATGTAGCCTACAGCCCTGTGGTGGTGAGGCATGTTTTGCCTCCAGCTAATAAAATGACGTCATCGTGTCGTTGGCACTAAAAGGGTCTATACTATGCAGGAAGCGTTGGCTGCTGTTTGTTAACAGTATTGCCAGTGAAAGTAAAGGTGAAAGCCAACCCCAGATTCACTCTTGATCTGGAACGAGCTTTGTCTACTTCGTTAGATTTGCCTCAAGATATTGGCAGGTTTTTGGCTCTTTGTCTGCGATTTTTGTAGCTTCCTCTTGAATGCGTGCTGCTCACGGTCTGGCACCTGGTCACTAACTTTGGAGATACAAAAAGTCCCGAACACAGCAAACTATAAATAAGAAGATAAATACACCGCCACAAACTTCTAGTGCGCCACAAGTGATTAATTCTGTACAAGTCTATACATTGTTTTTAGAAAACAATAACTGCATAGTATACCTTGAACTACACTAAGCCATTACTTTAGTCCAGCCATCTCTCACGTTAGCATAACTGCTCTCAAATTGATCTTAAAGCTTATATTTAGAAATGACATTTTTGCGATTACAAGCCTCTCAACAGGGAGCCAATCACAAGTGCTTCAGCCAATAACAGTGCTGGAAAATACTTTGTTTAAATCTCATGAAGAAATTTTTTTTTCCATCCATCTTTTCTTTGTTAACCATTATCCAAACCTACCAAACCAAACTACCTCTGCCTTTTGCCTTTATAGATTTCTTTGCTGTTGTTACGTAATGTTATTTCCACCTTATTGGTGATCCAGCCCAGGCAACAGAAGAAATGTTGACATTGCACGTTTCTGCAAACCACGGCTACATTACTGTATGTTTCATATCAACATTTCTAAAGTGACGTAGTTCTGATTACATGTACATGAGCTGGCTTTGTCATTGGGAGATGGAGGGGGTGGTGGATGGTGTGCCAACATGGCAATACCACTGTTCGAAACCAACAAGCAACAAAGTTTGTTTTTAGCAAGACATCGCTGTGTTTTCAGCAGCGATTGTGCCACCAAAACTGGTCATTTTAAGTCAAAACCAAGTGGGTTTTGTGCCTTAACATAACCACAAGCTAACCACATCACTGTTGAAATGTAAAGAGTCATAAAGTTTAAACATATCTGCTACTTAATGTACAAATGTTCTATATCTGTGGTTTGCAGCAATGTAAAAAGGCAACATTCAATATTAAAGACTGGGCTGAGTGACCACGACTGTTCTCAGAAAACGTTGCCGTTTCTACAGTTAGATTTGACAGATGAAATTACTGCACACTGCTTCAAAGTGCCATTTTATTCGTAAGGCTTAATATCTGTCTGTCTGTCATGAAAAGCGTGCAGGAATTTCTTATTTCTCTGTTCTACTTTCATTCAGATTACATTCTGCAGGGATTCTTACTTAGACGTGTGAGTATCAACTTGCCGCACAAAAAACATGGAAAACTCATGTTGCCTAATTAAACACAGCATTCACAACACAGCAACCTTTTCCTTATTTTATATAAAAACAATATAATTTGAAAATAAATATGCTTTACTGTTTTACATAGACACAGAAAACATGTTAATAGTGAAGGAGAGACAAAGAGAACTAATAATGAGGGCTCTAAGACTGATGGCAGAGACGATGCATATTGTTATCCAGATTTAAAACGGTGGTGGTGGTGGTGGTGGTGTTGTGGCGTACGCTGCGGTGGTGGTGGTGGTGGTGGTGTTGTGGCGTACGCTGAGCTGCTAGCAGTAGTTTATTTGTATTTACATCTTGCAGGACGGACAAAACACAGGCCCGCTACTTACTTTAAATACTTAAATACAACTCACTAACACCTACTCACAGATGTGCACATCGGAAAATGCACGTGAACACACACTCATACACACGTACACAAACACACAGATACACGTATGTTAAAATCCTACACGGCACCCACACCCTTAGACAAGAGGGGCTAAAAAATCCAACATGGTCTCACAGAAATACAAGAAATGACTTCTTAACACAGCATTACGTGCTGGTGGCACAAATTGTGTTGAAATGACATGCTGGCATGATGGAAACAGTGCCAATGGAAAGTCAGTTCAGATCCTTGGTCATGGTGGACACACAAATTTCCTGGTTCAACCACATCACGCACTGGCTGGTTGTTAATGTTACTGCCGCAGATAGTACAAAGAGTGAGAAAGTCTGCTTAGAGAAGTGGTAACGTTGGTGGATGCGTTGAATGAAAAACCGAACATTCACTTTATGTTTTACTTACTCACGCTGTTCATGTAGTTACATCATGAAACGTCATGTAACTATCAAACCAAGCAGTTTTGGTGCCTTAACACAATTGTGCCGCCATATACCGCAAAAAAAACAAAACAAAAAACATAGTACTTTTAACCGAAAATGCGATCTTGTTTGTAAAGTTATCCAAGTATTTTGGTGGGTAAACCCAATCATGCTGCTCCATACGTGACAAACACAGTAAATGTACCCGAAAACACAATCTTGTTCTAAACCTCACCAAACATGAACCTAACAAACGTAGTTATTTTAGCTGAAAACACAATTTTCACTTAGCAGATTTGCTGCCTCATCTCAACCGTGCCGTCCAATACATAAAAACGTAGTTATTTTAAACTCGTTTTCCTAGACCTAACCAACCAATTTTGTGCTTAAACCCAATCCTGTTGTTCTGTATGTAACAAACGTAGTTATTTTAACCGAAAACCCAATCTTTTTCTAAACCTAAACAAGCCAGTTTGGTGTCTAATCCCAACTGTACCGTCGCATACGTAACAAACCTAGTAATTTAAACTGAAAACATCATTTTTTTCTAAAACTTACCAAACAATTTTGTGCCTATACCCAATTGTGTTCCCCTGTATGTAACAAACGTAGTTATTTTAACCAAAAATGCAATCTTTTTCTTACCTAACCAAGAAGTTTTGGTGTCTAAATCCAGCCGTGCTGCCACAACGTAATTTCAACACGATACCATGTAATGTGGCGTTCAGAGGCCATGGTCATTTCACGTATTTCTGCGAGATCCTGTTGAAAAATCATCATGAGATGTCATCAGTACACAAGTACAAATGATCCATTTAAGGGAATGTTAACAAATCATTTTTGATTTTTTTTTTTTTTTTCGTGTTTCGTAGAAAAGCACAGAGAGTCTCCATGCTGAGATTAGCCATCAGTGAGTTTACACATGGGGGGAGATAGGACAGCCACAGGTACATAACACTGCATACATAAATAGACCAAATTAAATATGGGTAGAAGACTGAATACTGAAAAATACTCTATAACATTATAAATTATCTAGAATGGACTATGGCATAAAGGGATATTAAGTATGTACAAGTTCAGAGAAGAAGATATGTAATCAATGGATTCTGTATTGAGTTCAACAACTAACAAAACTACTTTGACAATCCCCTCTCCTGAAAAAAAAAAGGAAACAAAAAATAATTTAAAAAGCACTCGAAAGATTTCTCAGTACATTTTGTGAGGCACAGTTTTTCAAATGGAATCAAACTACAGTATAGGATGTTTTCAGTGGTTTTCATGTAGGACATAGCACAAACATTAGATGCTATATTGATAACCAGTATCCCTTTAAAAGTATATGGCACTCCGGAGTCTCTTCTCCTGCAAGCTGATCACAATAAGTCCAAGTCAGTCCTGCAATGTCCTCACAGGAAAGGAGGCGACATCATGTAGAGACAGATTCAGCTGTCCCGTTTGTCCTGCCGTCATACTCCAAAAGCAAAAGCAGACATCGACCGACGAAAATCCATCCATCATGTTTGAAAGGAGAGTGCGCTCCCATGTCCTCTTCGGCCTCACCCGCTGTTTTAGCAGTTAAATATATCTTAGATTGAGAGGTTTTGCAATTTCATGATTGACACACAACCACAGTAGAGACTCATATCCAGTGAAGTAATTGCATACAATGAATTGACAACACGACTACACCTGCATCGCAAGCCTGTTAGAAATGCAAAACCACATGGCGGCTAGTTGCTTTTTGTCAAATGATGGGTTATTTGTTTCTGTAGCAGCATAACAATTCTGTACTCTTTTTTTTATCATGGTCTATATACACACAGATATACAGTGGGAGGAAACTTCAGTTCAGTCTTTCTTTAGTGTTCTCTCTCAGTCAGTCCAAGGGGAATGCTTTCCACAGAAAAGAAGAGCTTACGGTTCAAAGGTCAAAGTGCTGTGCTGTGAAATATCTCTATCTCTACATCTCTTCCTTCATCTTGTACATCTGGTGCTGCCACTTCTCTCATCTCCTTGGCTTGTCACATCTAAACAAGGAGGGAAGAGTAAACAGTTATCAGAACATGACAAAAACAGCCTGTAGACAGGAGTGTCCTTTGGCGTCTTCCTCAGACATAAACACACAAGGAGCCAAAGTGACGATGTTAAATTCATGCTAGCGCCTACAGTGTGTTGTTTGTTTGTGTGACTGAGTCACATGTCTCTGCCACTGTAGCCACTTTGGGGCAGTAGGTGCAAGCGGTGAACACAACACTGATATATTATCACCTTTTAGGGTTAATGTCGGTGTGATGTTACACTTCCACCAGGACACCACATAAAGCAACATTAGCATTTACTGTGAGTCATCTTTGTGTCCACCTGACGAATGCAAGCCTAACATTCACACTAGTTTTTGCTCTGATTTGGTCTCCGCCAACTCCTGAGGGAAATGTCTTATTTTTTAGCTGCTAAATGTGGGGATTGTTTCGAAGGCCCAAAATTTCAAAGTCTGAAAAATGTCCCACTGGACTGAAAGCCCATTTCTTTGACAGCTTGTTTTTCAAAAACAATTGCCCATCCCTCCCATGTGCCGTTTCTCCGACAATACTCACTCCCTGCAGTTAGACAACACAACTACCAAAAAAAAACAGGTTAACATTGTATGCTTCTGTAAACCACAGGTATGTTACATTTGTCAACAATGCCATGTTGTGGTTAGGTTAAGGCACAAAAAAACACTTGGTTATGGTTAGGAAAAGATCATGTTTGGTGGCTCAAACGATGCTGGGAAATGCTGCTAAGGGTCAGTAAAATCCCCTGCGATCAGTGGCTTGAATGCAGCTAGGTAACTGAAACTAACTGCAGGGAGTGTGTATTTTCAGGCTTTGGAACTTTGGGCTATCGGAACGATGGCATGACAGTTAAATGGCTCACTATGTTTACTAGCTAGTCTCCAACTTAGTTATGCTATTAGTGCTGGGAAGGTAACATACAGTGGGTTCATCGGAGCATCACTGACACTGATGAGAGCCTTTTGAGTCAACCAAATTAGTTGAGGTGTGGGCAGTAAAACCAAAACAAGGAGTTAAATGATGCAACAAAGCTTTTTGGAGCTGAGGGGAAGTTACTTGGGTTTGTCGCTATGAGCCCAACTGCATGCAAAAAGTCATGTGATCCATTGTTATTATAAAAAAGTGTTGATTATCTAGGCAGCTCAAGACAGGCTGTGGTAAGTGGTATATTGTATCACAACTAGGGGATGTTGTTTGGCCCGATGCAAAGCTGTGACAGTTACTGACACAATCTAAACTCTTTTTATTAAAGATAATAACAATAAAACATTGTTTTCAATTAGAAATAGACCCTCCTGGCTGACTGGACGTAGTGGAAGGTGGTTACTATGCAAAATACTTTGTTTACCAGCCCCCTGGAGTGTTGGGGTCCAGCACCTTTTTTATTGCTTAAAAATCATCTTCTGATATTGACGCATGGTGAACTGTTCGGTCAAGTCCTTTCTTTCTCAAGGTTTTCACAACATGAAAACTACTTGTATTTTTTCCTTATTTTTGTTTTTATTATATTATTATTTATTTGGGTTTGAAAACCACTGCCCTAGCTAACAACCAATCAGATAGCTTAATTAAAGCTATCCGTTTTATAAAACAGTTTTAAATTATAGCAAATATTTTTTCAATAATCTGCCATCCCAAATGTCGTGAACTTCTGTTTGGAACATTTCTTATTATCTGTAGAGAGACTGTAGCTATGTGACTGGGAACAAGAGGAGCAAAGGAAGAAAGTTTGCCACTGGACTCCAAGGCAACCAGGTAAGACTTTTAGTAACTTGCATTTTTACAAATGACGTGGTTTTGAATTAACTTTTTTACTTCTGCAACAGACACCATCAGCTGTGCTACCACTTTGCTTTATGCTTTATTAACTGAAAGCACTTACTTGCAGGTCCTCTCGTTGAGCTCTAGCAGGCGTTCTTTACAGTATTCGTCTGTGTGTTTGCAGGAGCACCGGCAGGTTACAGGATCCTGCACGAACAAACGCTTTCTCCTGTCTGAGCAGTGATCACAACATGGCTCACAAACACTGGACAGACAGGAAGAGGGAGAAAGAGGATTATTACCACAGTGAACTACTACCAACCATAAGAAAGGTCACCCTTAAGTCAAGCCTTTCATACGCCCCAGTTTGCTCTTCCAAGCCGCTGCCCTACAAGTCGTACTGCATGTGACAGTTGGGTAGTATTGCACACAAGTTCCCACAGAGCAGGCAAATATTCAAGCAGTAAAATTACCCTCTCCTCACGCCCCCCGAACCCTCCCGCATTGATTGGACCACTCACAAATGCCTTTTATGTGATAGACATGCGGTGAGCAAAGCTCTAGTCCAGTTCATGCAACACAAAACAACACATATTGGCTGTGAACAGCGGGTCGATGACCTCGCTTTCACTCTTGCAAACTCTTTATAAAGAAGACTCAAGGGTCTGCTTGGTGCTCCGTTAAGAAAGAGATCATTTTATTGAGAGAAAACTGCAGACTGTGTTTCCCACAGAGACATTAGATTCAGAACAGAGGCTCAGATACTCCATTTACATCTCAGTGTACAAATTACAAGTTAACACACAGACATGTATTCTTTCACAGTATAAAGAAACATGAGATCATCTTTATATTATTTCTGAATAAAATATGGGTGCTTTTGTATCGTTTCAGAGACAAAAGAAGGACACAAAACAGTACTTTGCTGGTTTACATCCCCCTGGCACAAAAAGAGAAAAGAAGGCAATAGATAGCTATCACTCATGTCTTTACATTACATAAAAAGTACCAGCATTATGAACAGGACGGCGAAACCTGTTTGTGAAGATGAAAAGAACACAGAGTGGAAAGGAGACGGGTACGAGACACAGCAAAGCGCCACAGACTCAACACTGAACACAGGACCGTGATTACAATCCTGGTGATCCCAGCACAGATACCAGAACAGTATGAGCCGGTCTGCGAAGCCATGCTGGCGGAGCTGTGATCTTGTTTCAGTAGAGGGTTCAAGTTACAGCTAACAGCCGCTCTGTTTATTCCAGCTTCTTTAAACGTGTCCATTATCAATCAGAAACCTGGATATCTGACAAGGTGTTAGGAGCAACTCAAGTTTCTACTGTTTGTCGTGATATGCTGCTGTATCTCATCCCAACCATCAAGATCCACAGAGAGTGATATTCTAGGTAACAGGGAGCTGGGAGGGTTGAGGTGAGATTAGATGGGTGTTTTGACGGGTGGAGATTGGTTATGGTTCACTTTGTTGTGATGTGGTATGTGGTAAGTCTGCTGTGCTCCCCTGGTTATCATCATTATGTAAAGTTTTGCTAAAGCTACGTTAGCAAAACACGTTAGCTTAGACACTGATACTCTGTAGAGCGTGGCTGACGAGACAAAGTTAGGACAGTACACAGAAGCAACATGCTAATTGATGTGGCTAACGGTGCAAATTAAAAGGGGCAAATGAGCTCCTCCCATATGAGCTTAATTATGAGAAGCGCAACACTCAGGTGCAGGTAGGTGGAGAAGGCGGAGCTGACATACGCATCGTGAATTGTTTTGTCGCGGTTTTTCTTTCGTTTTCTCTTTTGGCCTTTACCCTTGCCTGTCCGGGGTTTTCTGGAAGAGAGAGAGGACAACAACGCAGAGAGAAGCCTGAGCGACTGAGGACAGATGGACTGATGTGTGAAGAAAGGCCTCAACTCATGATGCCTAAACCAACATGAATTAATAGCAATTTTTTCTCTATAAATCAAAGAACAGTCATTAAAACAGGATATTGTTTAATTTGATTGTGTTGTGATTGTCTTGTTTCGAACGATATCTTATATTATGAGAAAAGGCAGTTTTCACACTATAGATACATGATGATGATGTCTTCAGCAAGGGATGCACAACAATTCCTACCACTTGACATTTTGTTGAACTGTTACAATTAACAAAAAAATAACTTTAAATGAAGAAGCAACCATTGAAATGTGTCCCGATTTGTAAAGGCTTAAAGAAGCACCAACAGTGATGCAGCTCACTGTCGGTGGTTTCCACACATGCTGTAGTTTGTGAATGTGTCGAATATCAAATGTTCCCTTTAAAAACCTGCTTTATTGTCCAACTTGACTTAAAAAAAAAAGACAGTTTTTATAAAACAACACAAAGGCTTCGCAGATTATTTAATAGATCAATAGTTTGAGGTTTGGCTCAACTGCCAGTTCTGAAAATTCCCACATGGATTGAGGACAATGAACTTGGACTTTGCCAAAACTGCATCTTTCAGCCTATGTGGGTCAACTCTTTATGGCTGATTCAACTTGTTTCAGACCACAGTACAATGAGAACAAGCCTGAAAAGCATACACCTGGAGTTTCACAGGTGCAGGCTGGATTAAAATATCAGGATGCTTGCTTGAAAACAAGCTGCGTTGTACAAGCTTTTGCTGTCTAAGATGTATATGACTACACGGAAAACTTCTGTGACGCTCAGATAGAAATGCTGGGTCATGTTTCTCTTGGTCTTTTGTGTACAATGATGGCTATGGTATATACGTAATGATATATATAACTATATATATATATATATGTTAGAAATATATACTGTATATTCTGTATATATACACACACACACACACACACACATTTTGTGAAAGCAGAAGAACTTTGAAACAGTAAAAAAGTCTTTTGCCTCCATCATGATTAGTTTCTGGTCCAAGCTGGGTTGCTGGAATAGAACAATCAGTAATATGTGGTCAACACAATATAGCGTCAGACCTAGCCCTGTTTATGACCTCAGCTTTCTGTGTGTTATTCTGTTATTCAGTCACGTATACTGTTCACTTTGCAAACCTTTAAGTCAAAACAACATTCTGGTCTTTAAAGATATTTTTGTGATCTATGGGAACATTTAAATCCAATATTGCCACAGACTACGCCCCTCTGGTCTTCTATTACTTCTTGATGGTACATTGAGTTTGCCACAAAGGTCATGGAAGTGTCTGGCTAAGTCGATGGAAATATTGGATGTACATTTTGGTTTTGCTGTGGGCAAACAGAACTCGACACTGTAAAGGTAAAAAAAAAAATAAGAAAGAAAAGAAGTAGAAGACGACATCTAAGGGGTGAATTCACAAAGAATGGGTTGCAGCCACTGATAGCACCGTGAATTGTGCATCACTTACATCCGCTATCCGCCCTGTCTCAAGGCCTGATTCACAAAGGATACTGTGCCAATGATATAATGGCGCAAACACGCCCATAAAAATTTGCAGCTAGGGGCGATTTGCCTTTTTTTGCTAAACGTTGCCTTTGTGCCAAGAACATAGTACACAGTACAACATCCGAGGAAAAAGAGAGCTGACATTTTCAGACCGCGAACTCCATGTCCTGACTGACGAGGTGCAGAGAATTCCTCAGAACTTCAGGTAAGGAACTGAATTATGACAGAGAGAAACCGTATTGGGTGTCAATGTCTCAGTCTGCTTTTCTTACCACCAACTCTCTGAAGACGCTAATAACTATACTGTAACTGCTTGTGACAATCTGCACTGATCTTTGTGATTTGGACTGCAAAGAAATGGGCCAATTTTGCGCCAAATGTATGCATATTACCTCATTTAAATATGTGCAAATAGCGCAGCAGCACTGAGACGCTATTTGCTTGTCAATGTATTTGGGGTGCATTTCCCCCTTTGTGGGCTCATTGAGAATTACACGGTTTCTTTTTGTCTTCTTTGTGCAGGTTTAGCAGCTGCAAAAGCTGTTCATTCCTTTTGTGAATTTGAGTTTGTGGGGCTGTACTTGGGCACAGTGGTGCTTTGAGCTAAATGCTAACAGCAGCTGGTGACATGTTCACAGTGCTAACATGTTGATGTTTTGCAGGTATGCTCACCATCTTAGTTTAGCGTGTTAGCATGCTAGCATTTGCGTACTGGCATGAAACACAAAGCGTAGCTGAGGCTGATGGGAATGTCATTAATCGTGCAGGTATTTATTCATAAACCAAAGACACTTTGACCTTATGATGGAGCTATATGAAAAGGTCAGGAGATCAGTTATTACAGTTCGTCCTCTGCAGACCATGAATGTGTTTCAAATTTCACGACAATCAATCCAACGGTGCTACTGTAGGTCAGACCAAGCTGGGATTTCATGACAAATGTGACACCCTTCAATAAGGATATCCCGATGTGCTGTAAATGTAAGAATTTCCTCTTTTGAGTGTTCAGACATCAGGTCCAGTGTCACTGTGGACACTGACAGTTGACATATTTCACAACCCCTGCAGGATGACTCACCCTAACGGACCTCTGGAGACCTGCTCCTACTGACAGGTCAGCGGGCGACGCTAAAACTAAACATGAGTGTATGAAAGCATAAGAAACGGGAGTTGAACGACCCTAAGACCATCACTTTGTAAATGCACGCCACTGAAGCTGGACTCGTAAAATGTAAAGACAAGGTTAAAGAGGAGGTCTCAAAACTAGCCCTTATCTATATGACAAATGACCTTACATAAAACCAAAATACAACCAACAACCACCCTGCAATGGAAAGATAGTATCGACTGTTCGGAGAAAAAGGATTAAAGAGTTCAAATGACCCTTCGCACACTCACTCCTGTTGCCTATGAAGGAAAGAACACTTAAGCAAGACCATAAACACAAAACTTTAACCCATCTTCAAAAACAGTGTTATCTATATCAGAGCAACCAGTTACAGGAGTAAGACGAGTTAAGTGGGATGTAAACAATAAAGAGGAGATGAGAGGAATGTAAAGATGAGATAGAAAAGAGGAGGAAAGGTGTAAAGGACAGGTATAGAAAGGGCAATGACCTCATCAAGTGTCACTCATTCACCTGAATGGGTCTAGCTGGTATTCCCCGAGTTTTACGAGCGCTGCATATGACATTGTCTCATGTAGCAGCTTGTCTTTGAATGGAATATTACGGAGTGTTTTGAGCGTGTCTACGTGGGAGAAAATGGAGAGACGGAGGAAAAGAAAGTGAGAAAACAACAGACGGATCAATTATGTGAGAAAGAGCATGTGGGATAATGTCGGGAAGGCCGAGAGCTGCTGACGACTGAGAGTTTGTTTGCGGAGCAAAACAGACAAAAAGATCAAATCTCAAGTCCCCATTGTTTCCCCTCGGACAAAAAAACCAATCTCCATGCAGAAAGAGCGCTGTACTCACTTTTCTTTCTGTTCTTTCACTTCTTTCTTTAACCTGAAAGGCAGGAACAAAACAACATGGCATTAGATCACAGCACGCCATTGTTTCCTGGTAAACAGATACTTATCAAGATCATCAGAGACCAGAGGCTCATTATCAGCACGGGTGGGCTCGCATCGTTTTATTTCAAATGACGTTACATCATCGGCCTTTACCAGAAACTCTGATAAAGCGGCCTTTCACTTTCCATCGCTCGGTAAATGCAGCAGATTTGTTGGGAAATAATGCACTGTACACACACGCACACACTCACAGACAGGCATACACAGGGGTGTGTACACTGATGGAAACACACACATACAAACACGGCCACAATAGTAGGTTGTCGGGTTTGTTTCACTTCTTGTCTATGTGACGACAGTTGCGATAACACAATGTGGAGCAATAAATCTGCTGGCACACTCTGGAGACAACTGTTAGCCAAAAGTGTTAGGAAACAGTGTTTCATTCAAAAAGGTCACGGACACACAGCCAAGTTTGTACTTGAAATACTGGTACAGTAACTCTACATGAATTCCCAGAATAAAGCATGAATGTATATGTGTATGCGTGCGTATATATGTACAACATCTGAAGATGACTGAAACCTACTGACAGATACATACTAAGTGTGTTACTGTAGACTGCCTGCAGTGAAATCTGTTTTGGTACATGGAGAGGTGAAAGAAGATCCTTTACTTATGGGGTAACTTTGGTTTTTGTCAACTTGGACCCTATTGTCCCATGCTTTTGTGTCTAAGTGACTAATGGGATCAACAATATTTGTAACTGTAACTAATTTGTAACTTTTTTTGTTAAGAGTAGAGGGCTTTTTGTTTAACCAAACAAAATCGCTATCACCAATTCCACCAGACTCCATTTAAATTAAACAGTAATTTTATCATGTTGTCAGACACTTAGAATAACAATCTGCAGCCTGTATCACGGCTGCCGGATGCAGCCTTCTCAATCAATACTGGACTAATTCAATGTTACACTGCAACCTGTTTTGACACTGCAGGCTGCAGTGTGTTGTGTTACTTGCACAAGTTTGAATGCTGGAATGTTTTCCGTTGACTTGCTTCATATGTGTGTGAAATCACTGAATCGATGACTGAACTTGTGCCGGTAAGTCCTTGGGGTCATACGTCCCTGGAGGATCTCAATGCTGATTGGCTATCGCAGCGCAAATTGGCCATTGAAGTTCAGATTTTTCAACTCTTGCAAATAAGCATATGACGCGAAATTGCGCTACTTGCATCATTCGCACCACTTAATTTGCGCATTTCGCGCCATGCCCATCACACCGCCCAGCGGGAATTTGCGTCTAATTGCGTCTCTACGCTGACTTTAGATGTAATTCACTCGCACAAATTGTTTTATTCGCACCTGGTGTGAACATTAGATTAGAGACTTAGACACAACAACATGAGAAAATGGGGTTCAGGTTGAAAAATACCAAAGTTTCCCTTTGAGGAAAAGTAGCAATACCACAATGTAAAACTACCTCAACTACTTACAAGCAAAAGTTCTGAATTCCATTATACTTAAAGTAAAATTAGTACTGAATAGGTGTAATGACCCTTTAAAAGAATGTTAAATTGGATTATTAATGCTGATGCACTGCAGGCAGTACTTGAATGCAATGGTATAACTGCTTAAAATGTCAATGAAATCAAACCCTGTTTTTTTCTTGTGTAGTAGTATTTGTTAGTGGCGGGGTCCGCCATTTCTGCCATGGATTCAGATTGCCTTCCTGTGCACCTGGCATTTACAGGAAGTGATCGGCAGGTAGTCAAGCATACTGTTTGACTAGCTGCTGTTATCACATAGATATCAGCCTCAAAGTTAACTGGTCACTCCTGCAGCTCTATCAGAGCTGTATTAACTTACTGATAACTGTAGTACCAGTATAAAATGGATATAACACAAACACCTCAAAAATACACTTGGGTTACTGTATTTTACATCACTGGTTGGAAGTCATGCTGCATATTTTTTGTTTTATCTGACTACTCGTAAAAATCTTGGCAATGACTTGGTGATCTGTTAACAGCACTTGATGCCTGTTTATCATTTCCAAAGCAATACAGTGAAGTGAAAATTTTTAAACAGCACCAAATAATTGATCAGAGGTTTTAAATTTTTATGAATGTGCCCTAAAAGTTTATAGCTGCATCTAAATGATTTTACAGTCAAGTATTGTGTCATCACAGACAGCAGTAAGTTCAGAGTGGCATTACTTTATAGCCCGGGGCTCTTCAGACAGGCTGCTACAGCCTCACTAAACAAAACATGTTTCAGATTTGATAGCTCAGAAAAGAGAGAGCTTGGTCCTCGGCCAATAGTCCTCCCTACAATGTTTGTTTGCTTTTCAGAGTTCCCATCATTTAACGTGGGAGGATGATTAATGTCCCCTCTCTGTGTTGCTGTGTCACAGTTTACTAATTCATGTCTCACAGCTCAAATCTCAGCTACTATAATGATCAGATTTTGACAAAACATCCAGAAGTGATGCATCTCACCACTACAGCTTTCAACAGAGGCCAAAGAGCGAGAAAACGTGACATATTTGTTAATGATTGACTCAAACAGTGACATGATCATTTGTAGAAGATGATATGAGGATGAAATATTTACTTTTTCCTTGTTTCACTTTTGGTAACCCTCTGATTGTTATGTGACAGCCGAGCTTAAAGGGTAACTCTGATATTTTTCAACATGGACCCTTTTTTCACACGTTTTTGTGTCTGAGTGACTAATGGGAACAACAATGTTTGAAACTGGTCTGGTATTGAATAAGAGGGCTGCAGCTGGCAGCAGTGATACAGGATGCAATGTAACAATCTGGGGCAATAATGTACCATCAACTTGTGCTAATTTTTGCCACTGACAGGCTCAGATTGTTATTATAAGCATCTGACATTTCATGGAAAGGATCCCTACAGAGAGACCTTTTTGTTTAAGAGTTATATCCTTATTGTTTAACCAGAAACAGCCCCGTAATCACTACTGCCAAACCTACCAGACTCCATTTAAATAAACATTAATTTTAGCGTGTCAGCAAATTTTCCCACCTGACTGAGTGAATTAAGGGTTTATTTCGACCAAACCAGAGTTAGCGATTGTTGGAACAGTAGAAAGATGAACCAAGACGACTTTTGTGAGCTTAACTTTGTCTCTGTTGACTTTGAATGAAGTATGTTTAACGACAATAAAATTACTGTTTATTTAAATAGAGTCTGGTGGGTTAGCAATGGTGATTTCAGGGCTGTTCCAGGTTACTCTTTAAGAAAAGGTCTATCTCTGTAGGGATCCGTTCCATAATGTTGTCAGACACTTAGAACAACAATCTGAGCCTGTCAGTTACAAAAACAAACACTTTTAGTGGATGTACAATGATGGTGCATTAGTGATTGCCACAGGTGGTTACATTGCAGCCTGTGTCACTGCTGCCGGATGCAGCCTTCTCAGTCAATACTGGACCAATTTCAAAACGTTTAAATGTGTACCGGCAATAAAAATAATAATTTGAGCCTGTCAGTGGCAAAAAAAAATAAAATTGCTGTTTTTTTTAAAATGGACTCTGGTGGGTTTGGTGATGGTGATTTCAGGGCTGTTTCTGATTAAACAACAAGGATCTCACTCTTTAACAAAGTCTATCTCTGTAAGGATCCTTTACATAAAATGTCAGACACTTACTATAACAATCTGAGCCTGTCAGTGGCAAAAACACTTTTAGTGGATGTAAATTTAGGGTGCTAACATGACCTGAGTGGTTACATTGCAGCCTGTTTTGCACCTGCTGTCTCTTGCGCTCTTACTTTATACTGGACCAGTTACAAAAATTGACGTTCCCATTAGTCACTTAGACTCAGACACATGGGACAATAGGGTCCAGGTTAGAAAATATCAAAGTAACCCTTTAAACACCAACACAAGAGGATCATGTGACGAACTTCAAAATTAACTGCAACACTTTTTGCTTCATCTCAACAGGCTTTGATGCATTATATTAGCTGCCTATCAAAATAAAATACTAAATAACAAACTGATCCATATGGTGCAGAAATTACTGTACCTCCAGTCTAACCAGGAAAAGTCACCTTCCTGTGACTAGAGGCCACAAAAAGGACATGCGGTACTTATCTCAGAGATCAATAAGTAACGCTATCACACCTATGTAGTTCCAGGAGTGATCTCTACATGCCACAGGTGGAAAACAAAGGATTAGGCAGCGCTGCACTCACACAAATGTATCTCCTTTATTTGAGCAATGTGATGGAATGAGGATAAACTGACACAGCATGGAAGATGTGTGCTGGGATGTGCTTAAACCCGCTCAGGTCTGTTTAAGATCAGCGAAGTAAAAGAAGCAAAGATAAGATACGAATCCACCTGATATGCATCTGTTAAATGTGTCAGAGGCAAACAGGAGACCATAACTTTACATGACGTGTTTGGTCGACCTCTGCTCTGCCACAAAAACATGAAGCGGTGAGTTTTTTAGTCCACATTGTGTGTGTGTGTGTGTGTGTGTTTCAGTGTGTGTGTGTGTGTGTTTGGAGGTTTCTTACCTACACTCACATGCGCTGTGTTCTGTAAAACTCATGAAAATATCATTTTGTTGCCTTTGGGGTTTTATTCTTTTAATCTGCAAAAAAAAGAAGAAAGAGAAATGGTTACGGATTTGAATGAAATATACACTGATACACAATATACCTAAACTTCTTGTTCTCATTGCCACAATCATAGCACTGAAATAAAAATAGACGGACAAAGGTAGACAAAAACGGCCCTGACACACTGAGCTGATGGTCGGCCCTTGGTAAATGTCGAGCTGTCGGTGAGTGCCTGTCGCCCTAGTTTTTAGCGGTGTGTCCTGCACCTGTGGCACTAATCGGCCACTGTTGGCATGTTGAATTGGTATCAGAGCCGGTGAGGCCTGTTGGTGAGTGAAATTATTCTGATTGGCACTTCAGCTCAGTGAATGAGGAGAGAAACCGAAGTGAGGAAAGTAAACAAATGACTAAAGTCAAGAGGGAGTGAGATCAGACTTGTTATATTAGGAAAGATTTTTCTTTTAGCCATTAAACTCTTATAATTTGTGTTATTGTTTGCTAGCACACAGTAAATATCCTTTGTTCTTTCAACATCGGGGTTTTGTTGTTGTGCTAACTGGCTAACTAACGTCTTCCGGTCTCCAAAAGTTTCACATCTAAAAGTCTCAAAATGGTCTGAATGCAAACTGAAGAGACGGCGAAACATTACTTGATTGCGGAGACTGTAAAGATCCACAAATGAATACATGAAATTAACATAAACGGCATATTTCCATCACGTTTTACACTGTTAGAAGTTTGCCAGGCGCTCTTTTAATGACAATGATCTTGTTTTGCCCTCTTTCTCTACAGTCGTTTAATGACACCTGACTGGAGAATTAGCACCACAAACTACACAAAAAGCTGCTATTCAGTGGTGGAAGGATTCGTGTGATTAGCATTTTCTTTTGCCAGTTTTCTGGAAATTCTGTTAAAATTTGCAGTATGTCTATTTAGACACTTGGCTAATGACTATAAAAATGAAGAGAAACCAGTAACAAAAAGATGCAAAAGATCTTTGCCCTTCACTAGAAATTAAAATGTGTAACCTCTCAGTGATCCAGAGGACAGAGTGACTCCTTACACACAGAGAACCAGGGGGGTGAATTTTTCTTTTTTAAAAAGGGCAAGTCTAGGATGGATTTTTGCCCAAAGGTCACACCTGAGCAGCCTTTGTGCAAGCAGCAAGGGCACTTGGATTGACCACAAGGGCACTTGTGCCAACCAGAAGGGCACTTGGAGGGCTCTGAGCCGATCAGTGGGACACTCAAGGAGCCCGTGTGCCCCTCGCTGTGACATATGGGCAAAAATAAAGCATCAATCTGTCCATTTAGGGCACACACATCCTGGGTAACAACAACGGGTAATTTTAGATTAAGAGAAAAAAGGACAGCACCCTGTCACTCCCACTACTGAAAAAACTACAGCTGTTGTAAATAACGCTGCTGACCTCCATTGTAATGTTATAGCTGGATGTTGGCATGCACTGCAGCATCTCATCATTGCAGCAGCCGGCGCAGCGCGTCAACACCACACAGGACGGGATGAAGATGTGCTCCACCTCCTCCGGATACTCCTGCAGAATCTCCACCAGCAGCTCCCGCGGCTTACACAAACTCTTGTTGTACACCTCCATTAAAGGGATCACTGGGAGACAGAGGCACAGTGTACAAGGGTTATAAAATGGCAGTAGCGGAGCTGTAGTCTAAACCACTGGCTCTTGAAGACTACAGCGCTGTAACAATAACACACACCTAAAAGGAGAATTAAAAATGCTGGCAGGCTAACAGGAGTCACAGTGAAGAGATCAAACAAATACGTGCACACACACGTTTGGCTTTCTGTTATTCCATTGAGATGCACTTAGAGAGATGTACCGATATTTATTTAATTTTCCATTGAAACTAACAAGTACTCTGTCTATGTATCTATCTGGACCCCAGCTGCTGCATCAGGTGATCGCTGGACATGAGTGTCACCCCATTTTTTATGGCTCTACCTCTGCCCCATTACAGTTTTTCACCTTCAGTCTACTTCCCCCCTCTGTTAGTCATTGCAGGAGTTCTGCTCTTGAGAAAGATATTAGCACACAGACAGACAGCACCTCCAAAAAATCACTCAGAGCTTAACACAACCCCAGGCTGTCAGCCCTCTGGGAAGCCAAACCAAATACACTGAGCCTGAACAATATCATAAAGTTCAGCTTCTGATTGTCCAAATTAGATTGGGCAATGCTGGGATTGTGCAAAAAATGAAATTGCGGGCCAAGAGGGTGAAATTCCTTTCTATAAAAGAGTCTGGTCACCATAACATTTCCCCTGCTTAACCTCAAACAAGAAGGAATGCATGTCCAGGATGAAAACGTCCAAGAGTTAAGATTTAAGGGTGCCCTCATTTACTAAAAGGGGGAGTTTAGGGGTGGGGGACCAAATCTGGACTGGGTTAGACTATCTCTGTGTCCACCAGGAGGCGATAATTTCCCTGTTAATGTCAAGGTGAACCTCAAACCAGTCTTTTCCTATTTGGCTGTGTGCCAGCCAGGGAGCCCAGCGCAGGCTGTATTCCCACGGTACCCTGTGGGACACCTACCGTCATGTGGACCTCTTTCTGTTTCCTTCGGTATGTGGGCGCTCTGCAAGGAAGAAAAAGAGCAAGCTGTTAGTTACAGTAGATTGTGCAAGAGCTCGGAAAATGCTGCCTGTGCCCTTTACTTATCCACACTGTTGCGCAAAAAATATATTTACATTCTGACATTTGGCTGCCAGAAAATGAAAACCACATTATGCATCTTATCTCGGGCTATACACAATAAAGAGGGCAATGACAGTCAAGTGCTTGTACTATGTCTTATATAAGCATTGGACACATGATATTAATAAAGTTCAAAGATCAGGATTCTGATCCTACACCACATCTGGGTTCATGTTAATAAAT
This sequence comes from Epinephelus moara, assembly GCF_006386435.1. Taxonomy (NCBI): domain Eukaryota; kingdom Metazoa; phylum Chordata; class Actinopteri; order Perciformes; family Serranidae; genus Epinephelus; species Epinephelus moara. The sequence continues at coordinate 31,988,116 of NC_065517.1, forward strand.
TGTGGATAAAAGTTATTAATATATGTATCAGTATTCTGGAATAAAGACAACACTTTTTAAATTAAGTTCCCTGTGTGATACAGATTATACAGCCTGTTATAAGTGGTAAATACGGTCTTAATTATATGGCCAAATATTTGACCAGAGGAGGTACACGGTGCCGAACAAGCTGACCTAAATTCTAACACATGAGCTACGTGACAAAACTTAATAAACTGTTAAATGACTTGTGTTTTTGTTTCAGTCACCAAACCTTTAATGTGTGCCTCCGCCGCCTCTTGGCAACGCGGATTAATAACTGTCGCCATTAAAACCGGTAAGAATTTCAGCCTGCCACTTTCCCTCACATGGGGCAGCCTGTCATCACACCAGTCGGACCACAAAGGATTATTGGCAACTTTCCATCCGTGCGCGCATTACGCACAACTCTCTCTCGCCCTCACACGCGCGCGCCCCTCTTCTCCGTCTCTCTACGCACATGTACATGCGCGCGCAACTCGCGCAACATCTCGCCAATATTGCGTGAGACCCGCTCCTCCAGCGCCGGCTCTGTGTAACTTTTTTCCTCCATTCCTTAATGACAAGTTTACAGAAAAAGGGGTCTGTCTGTGTGGGTGCGCGCAGTCTCCACCCACTTCTGGTGGCGTGAGAGGGTCCAACCTTGTGGGCTGGGAGACCCCGGCCCCTCCAAAACACTGTATACTGTATTAATAATGGAAGGGTGTCAAGCTGCGAACACCGGCCCCTAAACCGATGATAGGCCGGCTGGTAATGAGCAGTTGAGACAGCATCCTGATACTGTTCAGCGTTGGCTGGGGGTGCTTAGCTGTCATTAAATCAACCAGTTAGATAAATAAACACTTTACTGGACTCTGGAGGAGGCATTAACTTAGGGGCTGAGATGCTCGAGAGAGAGCTCTAAAACATCCTTAGAGGTGGTAAATAATCCTTCAAAGTCCAATTATGTTGCTGTAAAAAAGCAGCCCCTTATTGAAGGGGTGTGCTGTATTTTTTTCCACCTGAGAACCTTTGCTCAAAGCCTCCCTGGACACACTGCACTTGATTAATGATTATATGGAAAACGATTTACGGTGCGCTCTCAAAGAGCCATTAAAATTCTCGCGGCACCTTTATTAACGTGTGAAATAATAAATCATGATTGTTGTCAAAACTGAGTGTTAAATATCAGTGTGGAAAGTAGCGTTTGTTCTTATTGAGGCGGCAGAGCAGTCTCGGCGTCAGGAGTGAACCTGCCCGCGTCCTAATTCCGAATGGAGCCACTGCGCCTTTAAAGCGTAATAATATCTCCAAGGTGGTTTTAGAGCAGGCCTGAAATCACACCAGCGTCAAACTTCACAACATTATTTAAAAATCATCACATATGCCGCGTTTGCAACACAAAAAGCGCACCACCCACGAGTGTGTGGGTTTGGTGTATATAGTGTCGGCTTTGCGTAATGGCTGTTTAAATCTCCCCAAAGCCACTAAACATTTCGGCTTGTTTAAACACGAGCGATGACCTAGCCAGACGAAAGGCAAGGACGAGCTACACATTAATGACCAGTGGCTACATTACGCAAATAGAGGTCGGCTTGGTGTTTTGTTCTTTAAAGTCCACTTCGCTCTGTGGAACACATGACATGACTCACCTTGACAGCTGACAGCGTCAAAAATAATAGTGTCAAACTGTCAATAAAGTTCATCGTGTTGGCAATCCAATCCAAAGGCAGGCGACGTTTTAAAATCCAACAGGCCAATGTGGCGATTTGTCCTCGAGCATCAAGTTTACAACAACAAGTACAAACAACAACAACAACAACACAAGTGGACCGGCTAAAACTTCTCTAAATAAGGGGCAGGGGGTAATGGCAGATCCATATTGGTCCCGGGGACGGAGCAATCCTTTGCGCATAACTTCTTTTCTTCTCAACTGTTGCCAATGATTTTCAAAATATCCAGAAAAACGAGAATCCAAGACGCAAGACGTCTCACATTTTTCCGCAACAGACCTTTATTTTCTTGCAATGGAATAGCAATCCACATTACAAAAATAATCCCATGCTTGTTGCGCCAGCCGTCTCCAAATATCTGTCCATTGGAAACTTGTAGCCTTCTCCTATGTGCAACTTGAACCCGTGGACCTGGATGACGTTCAGTGAAAACGAAAACCGCGCAGAGAGATCACTCGTCACACTAAACTTCTTCTGTCAATCTGCTCTGGCTGTTTTATTCCGCTGTCACTGCGCACTAAGCAGGTCAGTTCTCTCCATTAAGACAGACCGCGTCCACCTCTGTCTCGGTCTCTCCATACTGTGGCTGTGTATGTGCGCGCAGCAGCCGCGGTCCGGGGGACGTGGATGATTGGTCGAACATTAAAGCATGGTAGGTGTGTCCTCTATGGGCTGATACACGGCACTGCGCGCTCCTCTGAAGTCTTTTTCAAAAGTTTCACCTATTAAACATCGACTCGTGACCGCATCACCAGAAAGCTATTAAAAGCTGAGTGCAGACGCGCCGCTCTGTTTGTGTTTCTTTATTGAAGTAAAAAAGAAATGAGGGCATCTTGATATTGTGATATATTATACTTGTGCCACCGGCTGAAATATCACCCACAGTTTCCATGCTTTAAATCCATTTCATCATCTCCACATGTCATGTGGAGGCTGCGCATGATCAAAGACGCACAATCTAATAATATACAACAGTATGGGTTATCATTGCTCTACTTTATGGGTTTATACACACAGAGCTCGTTGTTGCAGCAGATTAAGGAGTCTTAGAGTGTGTTTTCATTTGGAGGAAAATACTACATTTTCGACAAATGACCTTGAATGGTCACATTTCCCTCGTGATGGCTGTGATAAAATATTCTGTTTGAAATGTGTATTCACTTCTGCTGAGGGAAGGTGAGCGCCACACCTTGTCATTTCCAGTCGCCCTGGTGATATTAGGGCAAATATTTTCCAGTCTCGTGGCCGCACCGGGTTTCTGCTCCAAATACCCCCGGTTTGCCGGAGCAGGAGAGCATGTGTGCCCGGACACGTAGCCTATACGTCTATGCTTGCGTGCGCCGTGCAACGTTTGCCGCTCCAGTCATGAGTTGTCTCCGCATCGCGCCGGTCAGTGCGCGCCGGCACGCACGCAGGCACGCACTCATGGAAAGTCTACGCGCGTCGTGACTTCCTCACTGTCACTTCACCGTCGGAGAATGGAGGGAGCCACCTGACCGGTCTAGGCTGAGTTCTGGTCAGGCTCGCCTTTTTTTTTCTTTTTTTTATCTTTTTTTTTTTATCTTTTTTTGCTCTGCTTCCAGCAACAGCTGAAACATCACGGCGAGGAAGAGGAGGGAACACAGAGGAAAAGGGAGTCAGAGAGAGGAGAAGGACTGTCAGCAAGGCATACATGCTGATTGATAAAGGAAATGACTTTATATGGCGAAACAGCCTCACACAGCTCCTTTATCATGGTTGTTAATGATGACTATGATGGTGGAGAAGGAGGTGATGGTATGTTTCCAGCACTGGGTGACTGGTTTGTGTACATGTCAGGGGTGGAGAGGTAGTACTCATATCATTTACTTAAATAAAACCGAACCATAAATATACTCTATTATAAGTTGAAAGAAAAAAAGAGAACTAATGTGTTAGCAAAAAATGTACATTAAGTATCAGAAATAAAATGAGTCAATATGTAGAATATCCCCTGTTTGTATTAACTTATTATACAGTATTTTTGGATAATTACTGATGCAGTAACATTTAGATAGTAGCCCACTTTATGTAACTGGTCAACCAGGGCCGGAGCTAGACGTTGCAAACATCTGGGGCATGGTCCCCCAGGCATGAATTCCCCATTCCCCCCATTCACGGCAGTTATATGCACAAATTTTCGAGCCATTTCAGATAACAGAATTCCCAAAAATATGTGCATCATTTGAGAAATATACGATAGTTGCTGAGGAAAAAAAAAATCACCCTGCAGAGCCTACATCCTATTTTGTATCCAACTGTTCTTCAACTGTGAATTTGTCCTGTGAATTTTATCCCTATATTGATCTGAAAACATCTTGCCAAAGGACTGCAGTTGAAAATCAACCAGCTGGCTAACACTGGCACATTTACAGAAATGTTGATTAATGTGCGCTGTCCTTATAAATAAATACATGAAACTGTCTTCATCATTCTGAAACAGCTATCGGTGTGACGACATGCTTCCTGGGGCGAGGGCCAATATTTTGGGCTGACGTGGTGTAGACAGCGTATATCCAAGCTAAGACTTCTTCTATGCTGTGTTGGTCATTTCTGTAAACAGATATCTGCACATGAATTCAGATAGATTAACAAAAAAAAAAAAAAAAGCTGATGCAAAACAACGTCATTGTCAGACGTAGCAAATGGATTCCGAGATTTCATTTTACCTTCTCAGCATTTCCACGGACGGGTTTGAACAGTCACATGGTGTCAGATTGCATCGTTGAATTACAACTGTTTTACGACACGTTAATAAGGAAATTCCTACGTATAAGGTTGTTTCCACAAGAAGTAAGAGTCACTTTACATGTAATTTTACTGTTCATCTTTCCCAACCATGACGATGCCCATCAAACATGCCTTGACAACACTTATTCCAACTGAATAAAAATGGAAACCAGTGTGCAGAATCTGTTTATTAAAATGACTGAAACTGTAACAAAACAAATGATGACTAATTTTCACTCCTGCCAGCTAAAAAGAGGCAAAACTTCTCTGATGTTATTACTCTACAGTTACGTAACAGGTAGGGTAGGAATCTGGCATTAGCAGCATTGCTTATCTTAAAACCTATTTTTGTTTTATTGTGCTGGAGCAGAGTTCATGGCTGACGAATCTGTTACATTTGAATCTATGCCATAATAATCTCTAATTGCAAATCACGGATCCCTAACGATGCTTTTGAGGGCTTTTGAGAAACTATTCAGGGCTGGGGCTCCAGAGGCCATCCTCACACTCCACCTCTGTGATTGACATAGAGCTAACTGCCTTATATTTTGTATTTGCAATCCGAAAAGTAATCAGTAACAACATCTGATGAAGTGAGAGGAGTGGCATATTAAGAAGAAATACTCAAATGAAGTAGAAATAATTAAAAAGTGGACTTATGTTCATGATTTGGATAAATGTGCTACTTGAACATGTTTAATTTATTTGGCTTAGAGAGGGGAAATTTGCTTTGTATTGTTGTTTTTTTCCTCTGCTTGTTTGTTAAAACCCTCAAGTCAAATTTATTTTTAATTCAAATGTCTCCTAGAGGCAAAAACTTGACATTTAGCAAAATTAGTTCAAAGGCTTTTTATTTTCTTCATCTTATTCAAATTATGGCCTAAACAGTCAAAAGTCAAACCAAAAATAAAAGGTACTTGAGTGGTGTAAAGCATGCAGGGCCATGCTTATTTCAAACATCTAGTGTTGAACATCTTTCTTCAACAATGATTGAAATTCTTTGAATTTCTGTCTGTAATATTTCTGGATATTATAATTTCTGCTTGTAACATCTCCACATTGTAGTGACGCCCTCTGCTGGACCAGCGGGCCACTGCAGCCAGGACATCCAGTGTTGTGTCGGCCTCCAGAACACTGACAGATTGATAGACACCAAGGAAGTGGAAAGAGCTGATAAGTATGTAATGACATAAGTTAGCAGCTATGTGCCTGACTTACAGTGTTCGGCCTGCTTGCTACAACTCATACCTTACCTACCGTGCATACAAAATGGAAAGATAAGGGAAAGAAAAAAAAAAAGCAAGAGACAATGAGACTTTACAGTGGAGAGAATTGAGGCATGATGGAGCAAGAAAGCAGAGAGGTAGGGTGAGTGATGGATGAAGAGAAAGAGAGCTTTTAGGAAGACAAGGATTCGGCTGTCACGTAACCGGAGCGGTCCTGAGAGGAGTTCCTTGGCTCGATACCCATCCGTAGTTTAATTGAAGAATAACACTTGGGTTCATTAACGGTGTCACCGAGCTCCTGTTTCTGCTGACTCAGAGTGTGTGTGTTTGTCCGTGTGTGCGTGTGCACTCAAGTGGGCAAGGTTACAGTGGATACAGTGCACGGGTTAGCGAGTGTATCACGGTTTGTGCTGACCACATATATACACATAAGTAAACACACACGTTTTAATGAAATGGTCCTTTCCTAAGAGTACAACAAACAGCCTCCCCTGCATCCATCTGCACACTGACGCACGTTTCTAAACGTCATCATGGCACCAGGAAGTCAGGGTGATTCCTGTATGTGCCGTGTAGACAGTGAGTGCGGTTTAATACCACAGTAAACAATCCTTGAGCAGCTGCTTTGTCACAAAATGTCAGGTTTTGATGATGCATCTTCAGCACTAACCTCGATGACAAATTCGTTGCGTTTCCTGTGACTGCTTCACAAGAAAAACCATATGAGAGCTTTAAATGTGAACTAGCAGCAGTTAGAAATGTCTGGTTAGCATTCTCATTGTGTCATGCGGATTACTGTTAATTTATTATGCTGATCTGTTCTGTACGACATCTATTGCACGTCTGTCCGTCCTGGAAGAGGGATCCCTCCTCAGTTGCTCTTCCTGAGGTTTCTACCGTTTTTTTTCCCCGTTAAAGGGGTTTTTTTGGGGAGTTTTTCCTTATCTGCTGCGAGGGTCATGAGGACAGAGGGATGTCGTATGCTGTAAAGCCCTGTGAGGCAAATTGTGATTTGTGATATTGGGCTTTATAAATAAAATTGAATTGAATTGAATTAGCATTGACCTAATGCAGCTCTGATATGGGGTTAGGAGACTGCAGAGGAAAAATTAAGGCGAATATCAATGAGATAACAGACTGGATCATTTCCTGTGAATCCCCTCTGTATGAGAGGCCAATTTTAACCCAGCACAGAATGACGGACTCCCTCACTGACTATGAAAACTACTTTATAACAGTATTAAAGGGTATCAAAAATGTAGAATATTTAGACTCATACAAAAGTAATCCCTCTAAATCGTCACTTATGACGATCCAAAAGTGGGTGACAGGTCCATTCTGAATGAACCCCAAGTGACTCACGAACATGTCAAGTTTAAAAAACACACTTTATTTGTGAGTACAGTAAATTTCTAGCACATAGCTTTTATTTTGAAGTGCTATTTCCTGCTGTAGAGTAATTGACTAATGGACATCTTCTTGACAGAGACAGCAAACTAGCTTGACGACATGGCTAAACGCAAGTGTGATGCTGAATATATTAAACTGTGTGGACCTTGGACTAAAGACCAAGGAGAAATCTGGACCCCGTGGCTGCATCAGTTGGGAACCACCGCTTTGATGGGTCATTCTATTTCTTACATAGGGTTGAGCTGAATACTCTGATGCAACGAGTATCTGGTACAGATAGTGTTCTTTCTATGAGTACTAGTATCATTTTAGTAAAATGTGCCAATATCCCACACGTGATGAAGGAAATCCCTATTTGGGTAGCCTCGGTCAATCACTATCTATAGCGCAATTCTGAAATTGTACTGTAAATAAGTTTCTAATAAATGATCAATATAACAACTTCTGATCAACTCATTAATTTCAGGTTTAAATTGTAACTTCTGGCCAGGGCCCACCCACTTCAGGCTTAAACTCCACCCATATTAAGTACAGATACAGTTATAGATAATTTAGTTGGCTGAACCAATACAGATAGTGGTGTACTCGCTCAGCCCTGCTTTTACTTCTTAAAACTCAAGTACATTTTGTTGTTAAAATGAATTGAATTGTTGTTGTTACAGTATAAACTGCATCCATTGTTTTCTAAAAAAAAAACCTGCGCTTAACTAAGCAACTTTGATTCCATGTGAAAATGGCGGACCCCGCCACTAAAAATAAGAATCTTAATGATTATAAATGGAGCAACGCCTGCGAGCTGCACTGATTCATACACACACGTCATATGTCACTCCCCCCATGCCATCTACAAAACACACCCTCCCAATTAGGCGGTCTATTTAAGCTAAAAATTCTTCCCAGCTCTCCTTTTGCATTGTCTATGCCGCTGCTGCCCCACATTAGTACTGCTGCTCGCTCTGTCAGCCCCATCTCCACCTTGGCATCCACCTGCAGGCTACAGCTAAAGGGGAAAGTATTTAATCATCACTCCCCAATATCTTGTATCTGCGGGGAATGATGAGATCAGAGTCTAGACGCCTAACTTTATGTTCTGCTGTTGAAATAAACTGAACCAAATTAAATTTCTAACATGACCCCAACAGCTTATCTGCAAAAGTCCCATTTGTAAATATAGATTATCTATCATATAAATACAACCCTAAAGGTGTTATGTTTTCTTTTTTTTCTTATTAACTCAAACACATGCACAGAAGTTTAAGTAGTATTGTGCTTAAACCCAAATGAATGACTTTCCCCTGCAGGAAGAAGTGTGTGTGTGTGTGTGTGTGTCTGTGTGTGTGTGTGTGTGTGTCACATTGTTTAAATGTATAATGTAACAGAAGCATTCCATTACCAAAAGCCTAATGGCTCACTGCCACACTCTTTTATCACCTGGCGCCAAATTACACATTCTTCCTCTCTAACCCTCTCCTCCTTTCCGCCTCGTACACTCCCTTTTGCAAGAAAGCGAGTCTTCGCCTCTCGGCGTGTGATTGTGAGAAGCTTAAGCTGCTGGTTGAGTGTGTGTTGAAGGGAGTGATTTGCACAGCCAGGTGCTTCTGACCGGGTTATCGGACTTGACCTCTTCACCAATCTTATATAAATGATCCAGGAATTAACCTTCAGCGACGTGCCCCGATAATGCGCTCTGATAACATTGACTGTTTAACACCATGTGACCGAGCTGCATAGGTGTGTGCACATTCACACGTACAGTAGGAGCGTGCCTAAAACATCAATGGTGTGTATGTGTGTGATTTGTCAGGCAGGCTGTTTTGGGCCCGTCAAGTACGTGCAAATGTGCGCATCTCTCAGAGTAGGTTTCCAAAAAGGAAACATCTTTTGTTGCAGCATTCAGGAACTGGGATGATTCACTTTCAAGTGACAGAAAAAAGGCTCAGAAACAAAGCGACTCTTTGTTTTGGTTGCCGTTTGCCAAATGTCATTCCATTCCTCACAATAAACGTCTGACGGCCATTTGGACTCCATGCGCCACAGATGACTTCACTCACTCTTGATAGTGGAGGTATAAATCATCAGCCAATCAGTGCTGCGACCGTTGACCCTGCCCAGCTGTGAGGAGCGTGCCGCTCAGAGGCAGCACACGTCCAACCGACCTTCATCACCCTTCCCACCTCCTCCTCCATGCTGCTCTCTTATTAGGATGAGCAGATAAGCAGAAGCTTTTAAATTAAGTACGAGCTAAAGTTCGAGTAAGTTAACAAGCAAGAAAAATGGCTCTTCCTTTCCTTTAGAGAGCGGTATATTCCACCCCCTCATCGCTTCTCTCCCTCTCGCCTCTTCAGTTTTATCTCCTTTGGCCTGTTCCAGTAAGTGTCTTGGTTTTTGTGTACTCTCAGTCAAGCAGTTCAAAGAGTTCATAAGCCTATTTGGTCAGCGAAGAAGAAAAATGAAAAGAAAAAGCTGGAGAGAGAGGAGAATATACTGTACTTTAACCCGACCAAAGGCTAGCCCTGTCAACATTGATCATATTCCGATATGTTGGGACTAGCCCTGAAGGGACCACATGTTCAGGAAGTCACACAGCACACACACACACAGTATAGGTTCAGGCCAATCACCATGAGTGAAAATGCATCTGTAACTGCTTACTATAAGTGCTATATTGATATATCTGGCTCCATGAATCCATGGTTCTGTCGCTTTAAGTCCTATCCCGTGAAAGATGTTCAGATATTATCCAGAGGAAGAATAATAACTTAGTGGTGACACTTAATCAAAAATGTAAAGCTGTGGGCTGTAAACCCAAAACAATGAGCTGGAAGATGCTCAGACACTTCATAAAGCTGAAGGAAACTGCAGAGTCGGGAGAAAATGCTCTGTGGATTTGTCACTACAAATGACGCCCTCCACATTACAACATGTAGTCACATTTTCCATTGCTGAAATCAAAGTGCTGCAGCTTTAAAGGGGAACATACATGGTATTCCTATGGTCTGAGACAGTTAAAAAATATTAGTAAACATGATCATTTCTTTCTCAAATAAAAGAACAAGAGTGCTACATCTCAAATAAGTGATGTCATCGAGTATAAAGTCTGGAGCTGCTCCTAAGACAATGAATTGGGAGGGATTTTATAGATGACACTGAGAGCACCCAGGGGAATGTTCTGAGCATGTGGGTACATTTTCTGTTTCAGAGCTGAGAACACAACAACAAAATAAAGCACATTTGGGTATAAAAAAGGAAACAAACTTTGTCAGTCTATTTGTTGTCTATGAAGCAGCTCCAGGCTTTAAACCCTACATTACATCACAAGTCTGACACTCTGGGCCTGCGCCCACATGGCATTTTTTTCCCCGAGTGGCAGCGTCTTTTTGCAGTTGCTTTCAGCGAGTAGCGAGTGTATAAGGTAGGATGTGTCTGCCAAGAGAAAAAGCGCCGCACCCGAGTTTTGGCATTTTTAGTGCGGCTGCTTTGAGCAATTCTAGTTAAACATCTCTGTTCTTTTCAGAAACACACTGCTGTGGTCACTGCCGCTCCTTTAGCCACTGTCTATCTTAAAGTTTATGATATCTCAGTCAGAAAATATCACAACAAAGACAGAAAGCAATGTCTTTAATCTGACATATGATGGCAGTGAGGGCTAAATGACAGAGGAGAAAAACCAGAGAAAGACAAGGTGGAGCTGCAACCATGAAGAAGGGAGGAGGAGGGAGATGCCTCAGCATCCAGACCCCCGACACAGAGACAGAGTTCACTGGCAGAGCCTTTTCAGAGATCTTCAGCATTGGTTAATGTTACATTTTTAAACTGTAATTGGTCACCATTCACAGTTACTTAAGCAGACTTACTCACATCATAAGCTGCAATATGTCAACACATTAACATGGCAAACGCCCCGTACTGGATTCCGGTAGGAATGGGACCAACGATTGTGCTAAAATCCAGAAAGCCCTGGTTATGTGGTTGTGTGTTTAAGTGGCTCTCGAAACGTATGCAGTAATGGTACCGTCTTTGACATTTTAACTTGTCTGACAGATAATATCCATCTACCTGTCTACCTCTAAATAAGCGATTCGTTGGCAAAGTCATGCTAACTATCCACCCGAGACAAAGGAATACAGGGCTATAAAGATGAATGCTTTGTTGGAGCAGGTGGGCTTGCTCTTGTAAAGATACCCAACAGGAGGTGTTCACTGCTCTGTACTGTTGCAATGAAGACTCAAGTGAAAGATGAAAAATAAAATGAGACATTAACTGCATTAACATATGATAACCAGTGCAGTACAAGTGAGAATGCAACCAATAGGTGAGCATGTTTACTGCCATTTGTGAATCAGTGAGAGAATGCAGAGGGAGTTGTTTGCAGGAAGTTAGAGAGCAGCCCAGTCGCCAGGAGAAAATGTTGGCATTGTACGTTCCTGCACACCACAAATGTTACTTTTTCACATTTTATACGAACCATATCGCCGGCTTTTCAGCCCCCAAACTAGGGTGTTTTTAAGTACCCATGGCTGTGTTTCCTGTTGGAAGAGTGCCACTGAGACATTGCCGCTTTTCCAGTGGGGATTGTGCCCCCAAAGCCAGGCATCATAAGCCAAAACATGATCTTTTCCTAACCACACCCAAGTGGCTTTTGTGCCTAAACCGTCACATAATAACCTGCAAATGTAATGTATCCGTGATTTACAGAAACGTACAATGCCATTTCTCCTGGCGATTTGGTTGTAGGGGGAGATTGTTTATGAATAAAGTAACCAAACTGTTGGTAGGAGACAGAACACACCCTGGTCTCTGTTTGTTGAGCTAAGCCAGACCAACCACACTGTTTAACATATCTTCAAAGTCCCATCCATAAGTTTGTCCCTCGCTGTCTAGATAGTACCCAGAGAGGTAAAATTCCTCGTTGAGAACACAAAGTAAAATCTTATCCGATGCTAAATGTCAAGCCATTTAATGAATGGTATTTGCTGTAGAGGTTTCAGAGCTTTATCTCCTGTGAGAACATCCACCAGGTGTGTTTGGAAACTCTCTGTTAAAGTCGCTCTCCTTACGCACACACTGTCTTATCTGTGAGTGCCTTTCATTGTGGGCCTGTCACAACTCTCCTGTCCGGCTCTGTTGATGACCACACAGGAATCCTCACAAACACAAACATAAGCACAAACACAAACACTGCTCCTCACAAACACTGACCTGTGACCTAAGGTTTTGACCTCAGGTTAATGCACTGTGAAGCTCATTTAACAACCTGGACACACCTGGACCACTTTAAACCCACACACTTAGGAGATCAGAGACTGCACTGCATCACTGGATGATTCCCTATCAAAGAAACAGTCCCTGTGAAAACTGAGGACAGTGTGTGTGCTATGGATTATCCAGAGTGAAGGCGACAGTGTCTGAAAAGAGATGTTACTTTTGATTTGTTAGCCATGCTTACAGAGGGCAGGTAGGTCAGTTACTTCAGTTCTTGAGTGAAAATGTGCTGTATGGGTGGAAACAAATCACACATGAAAAAGAGGTATGATAAGAAGGTCTACCAACACTGGGTCTGACTACAGCTCTGTCTTATATGTGCCTGGGACACAGCGGGCCCAGGTGTGTCTAATGCTGCTAATTGCACTCATCAAGGTCTGCAGCCCTGCAACGAGAGAGCAGACACAGCTGAGAGGCTGTCACACCTGCAAAACTAGGGACATACTCATCAACCTCAGCTGTATTTTAGTGCTAACTGGCAAATACTAGCATGCAACATGCCAAACTAACCCTGCGTTCCAATACCCATACTACCATACTATTTAGTATGCCAGAAAAAGAATTAGTGTGTCTCAATACATAGTATGTCAGATGCAGTATGCCAAAAGTACCAGGATGTTCTACTACATCCGGTCATATTTCGCAGTATGCATGTCAGCATGCTTCTTTGGCCATTCTGACCCACAATCCTTTGCGCAGCAGAAGTTACGCCACACTGACTGAGCTGCGTGTACAACCAACGTCCACACTTCCTTTCAT
>NC_065517.1:32001358-32007213 GCF_006386435.1 Epinephelus moara
AGGGGGTTAATAAGCCTACTGGTGACTAGTTCAATAGACAGGTCACTAATAATAGGCTTGGAACTGTTTACGTGAACATGTCAGTTTATTAGAAACAACAACATACATTACAACATAACGGCAACAGAGCTCTCCGGCACCTCCGACGATTTGCTGCATCTCCAAACACAAATACAAACACAAAATATTCAAATGTGGCGCTACGGACGGCGGCGGAAGTGAGTAAGAGGGTCGGAGTTCAGGGAGTGATGTGATGGCGGATGTAGTGTGTCCCAATAGCATGCATACTGCATGCTTACTGCATACTACACTACATACTTTTTAAGGGCAGCTGCAGTACATACTAAAAGTATATAGTAGAAGTATGCGATTTGGAACGCAGGGTAAAATATATTCAGTCCCTCCAGGATTTTGTGGGCTGTTTTTGGGATTGTTGCAGCCTAAAATGCCTGATTTCACAGCAGTTTTTCTGAAAAATTGTGGTGCATGATGCAATGTTTCTGGGCGTAATTTGCAATGAAACTGCAGGGGGAAATGACAACTGAGAAACTAGTTGATATGCTGTCTCAGATTTGATGCCTATTACTATAAGCATTCAGTGTTTCCCCCAGAATTAGGGTCAGCTGATTCTCGGTGATCTAGTCTGAGTGGGCGGAAGTTCGCTGCATAGATCAGCCTCTCATTGGGCGGAACGAGCCACCCGCTGAAGTCCCGCCCTACCACCTCCGGTTGCAGTTTTCAACACGTCCTTTACTAACTTTTGTGGTGTTTGATCTTGCGGGGATGTAGCCCTTTTTCTGCCATGGTTTGCGTCCTGTAGGCGATATTTTTGTGGGCGTGTTACACCAAAACCTGTTTCCCCCCAGCAATATTTTTGCAAGCGCACCGTTGATGTGGCACCGCCCAGAACGACTGTGATTGGTTGAAAGAAATACAAGCAGCCGGGGCGTTTTTTTCTCCAATCTTAAACTGAGAGTCGGCCCAGCCAGACCTTTCTTTTCTTGAGAAAAGGTCTGGTGAGCGAGACTATCAGTGATCAGCTGCTGCTGTTCAAAGCAGCACTGACGGACCATTTCAGTAGCAGCCAATATCCAAAAGAGCTGTGAAACAGTCCCAAACAATCTCACACCGGGGCATGGAGGGGCTATTTTAAAGTACTGTGAAAACACCAACAAATTTCTTCTTCAAACAGCTGTATTTATTCAAGTTTCTCACCAAAAGCTATATTTTACTAGGTTACATTGAACACATCATGAGAATTTTCTAATTTACATTTGCCCAAGACTCATTTTTACTGAATAGAGCTTAAACATTTCACAGTGTAAATCAAACGGATCAACGGATGACAGCGCCCCTAGTATTCACCTATACTGCCTATGCCACAGGCCGGGACAGAACTACATGGCGCTCGGCTTGTGGGGCTCAAAGAGCCAAAAAATAAATATGAAAACTCAAGCATAATGTCTCTTTCCAGAAATCATGACCTGGTTACTCAAGATAATCCACAGACCTTGTACAGAACTGTCCCTTTAACTTTGTTTCTCCTGACTGTTGTTTACCCATAGAAAAAGTAAACCTACCTTTGCTACCACTGCCACATATCACCATAGTAACTCTTTATAGAGCCACTTATGAAATGATAAATGTGCAACATGAGTTGACATGTGTGTGAATGACTTTTTCCATGCATGTAGTTGAGCAGCATGGTTTGCTATGATCTGTGTCTGGAAATATGTGCTGTTTTTATTCATTTCATTATAATTCGTCTCAGCCTGTAATGATAGCCTCTATCTGAATTTGTATCTATTACTTTTGCCTGCGGAAACCACACGGAGAGTACTGTAAGGCATGCACTCAATGAACCACAAGTGTTTACTCCCCTCACATCAAAAGGGCCTTACCCATAAAATGCAACACACTCTACAATTGCATCATAAAGCCCTTGATTCATAAACTGGCTCTGTAAACGTCCCAGTGTTATGATGCCCCACCCAAAGCACTTTGAAACACTTCTGTTGCTTGTTAACCAATTGTGGCTTTAATGTGGCATTAATGTGAGGTGTAAAACTGTGCATGTTGTTGAAACATGTTTACACGGTGATTTCAATAGGTGTGTGTGTGTGTGTTTGAGATGGCATGCCAACTAATCAAAAGCGTGGAAATTAACCCGCAAGGTAAAAGAGGCAGGTAGAGTACACCAACCTCCCCGCTCCTCCCCGCTCCTCCCCGCTCCTCCCCCTGAGCACAAGACTGTGAGATTAAATACACACAAAGTCAATGTAAGGCCACACGCATTCACATGCACATATAGACACACTGAGAGATGTGGGCACCAACCCAACAAAGAGTTGGTCCAAAGGGCACAGCTGACTCCAATATGTACAGAGTAACACACTAGGCATAAAAACCACCTTTATACATACTATGTCTCCACACACAGTGTGTATACATGCACACTAATACTCCACTATTATTCAGAATATCACAATATTCTTTATGGATACAGGTCATGTAAGCAGCATATTCCAATTTAGGCCTTTTTCTGATTGTAGCATTTTCCAAATAAGACGTGAGATACAACAGTTTAAGTCTGGATTTAGGAGCAGTCTTCGGACATGTGTATGGTGCATTCAGACATGCGTCTCAATTAGATGGTCAGATTTGATTAATTCTGCTTTTAATTGCTCCTCACCCATTTAACATTAACTAACTGGTTAATTTTTAGGGGGAAAGAATGAAATACAAGAGGTCTTTCCTTTTAGTCTGCTTCTTCCATAGACTAAAAATAATCAACATAGCCACTATGACATCACCCATTGGTTTGGACTCCTGAGGCCGTGAGTTCGGCATTTCAGCTGTTGCTATCTTGGCATGGTGGAGGAGCGAGGGGTGGATCTGAGGACACTATCGACAAACAGCCTGTCATTCATAGTCCCTTATTCTTGCATAACTTTAGGCCTTAATAAATTGTAAACAGGTGACTTGTAAAAAATTTCAAAGATATATCCATTCAGAGGTCGTGAAATTTTAATGTTTTGTGCTGTAAATGTTTTATTTTATTTCCTGTTGGCTCTGCTGACAGACAGCTGGCTGGCCGTGTTAACATGCAGGAGCATAGTGCCTGCTGCCCACCCTCAACTCTCCAATGGTTAGCTAACTTTAACCTTGACTACTAGGGGTTTGCGGCTACAAATTTGAGCGGTAACACTGGTGGGTCCAGAAGGCATTATTAGCTGTGCCGCTAGCTAGCCCTCACCAGATCTGGTTAGTGCAAAGTGCAGTACACTGAAGAGCAGCAAAATTATGACTTACAGACTGACATGTGTAACCAGTCAAAAATACTCTAAATGGTCAACCGACTAATGGTTAAATGTTGACATTCCTAGTCTCAATTAAGCTCTTTACCACAGCTTGTGACACACATCCTTGTGTCTGTTTACATTCAGCTCTGTGCGTTGTCATGCATGCGTTACAGTTTGCAAGGCTGGTGTTAGAGATGCATGTCAAAAAGAAAATCCCACATTTTTGGTCAGAAGGAGAGGCAAGTATCGCAGCGCCTACCTTTTCAAGAAGGTGGTTAAAGGAATTAAAGAGGGAGGCTGCAGATGCACGACTGAACAAGTCCGCCACCGGTGAAAAACTGAAAAACCCTACTTTAAAGCAAAGAAACAAAAAGAAACAAGCGGCTCCAGCTGGCGCACTTTTCCATATTTTGACGTGAAAAGCTACATTTTAGGGTTTGTTAATCGGAGTATGCATGGCTGCATGTAAACAGCAGTATAGGTGTAATTATCATTATCATTAGCCCTGTAAAAAGTTAGAAGATTGTCTTTTTCAGAATGAGGGCAAATACCAGAATATTTTGTGCATGTAAACGTAGTCATTGTTGCATTAGACTATAATGATATACCAGCTCTCCCTTGCAGCAAGAGGCTCAGCCCTTAACCATAATAACAGCATAACACATCCTGCCAATAGGTCCGTGTGTGTCATTTGCCAAAGAGAAGCCTGCAATTAACAATGAGTATGTCATCATACAATTTGTCTGCACATGCTCGCTGCCATGTGTTCAATCTATGTTTGTTTAGAAAGTGAGATTAGGAGACACTACGACCTCGTTCATGTGTTTCTAAGGCTTAAAAAAAATGAGTCAGTGAGACTGCTGGTGTTGTGTAAAAGTAAAATTCCATTGAATTGATGGGGGGAGGTACAAACAGTCACTGACTGGTGTGGTGGCTTTATGGTTATGGGAGGGTTCACACAATCAAACTTGCACGCACAGACACTTTACCCTCAGTAGCAATGGATAAGTTTACTTAAGCAGGATTTCCAGTCCTCCCGACAACAGCATGCAAGTCCTTTCACTCAAACAGAAGATCAGGACGTTATTTTAAGAAACTATAAAGGAGTTAATCATTTTTTTAATGTCACATATAAACATTGTCATATTCCTGCAGGCATTTGTAGTAAAGAGGAAAAGAGATCAAGATAAGGTGCATAAGAAAATAACTGACTCATGACATCTCCATCAACTGTCTGAGTATGTGTGTGTGAAATAAGAGTCTTTCAAAACCCAAAACACTGCCAACGAATTCCTTGTTCCTACTTGTCCAAATCAATCAGCCAGTGGAAAAAAGAATTTGCATTTTCTTCACAACAATGAAACTGCTTCCAGCTTCGTGTAATTGCAATTGTTTTTCCCTGAACATGATGGATGACCTCAGATCACAAGTCAAGATCCACAGTTACACCAGAGGGGTTGTGGAGGTTATTTTATTACTTTATCTCCCCCGCTAATCAGACTTCTCATAAGCACCCACACACTCCTCCTCCAGAAGCTCACACTCTCTCCACGGATGACATGTCCGACCCTGTGACCCCAGCGGCAATAATGGACGCACCCAATGGGTGGGTCAGGGATGAGAAAATGATGAAGCTGGGAAACTGGAAGCATTTTTTGTTCTAAATCAATTCACAGCTTTGATTATTTAGGAGCTCATTTAGTGTACAAAGTAATCGATTCTGGCCTCGCCTCAATACAAAGAATGATTTTCCCCTGGACACATTAGCAAAACTGTGCTCAGTAATCTAATTAAAAACTGATTACATTTACCAAAATCTACAGATTTCCCCTGAGCTGAGGGAGTAATAAAGATGATTTACTGACTAATTGCTGTAAAGACAAGCCTCAGGGCCCAGATCCTGGAAGAAAATTGCACAATCTGAAGATTTAAAAACAAAACTTGGATCAAACATCTGCTTAAACCTAAAACTGAAACTGAAAAGACAACCTAGTCTTCCCGCTCAAACTGTACTCTTGCTTGGTATAATGAAGTAATTTGGCCACCTTTACTGCACTATATATTTACACTGCACAAAGAGTTGCAGAGAGGGAGGAGCTATTTTAGGCAGAGTAAAAGTCCCATTAATTTTTTCCATGGACAATGTTACATGATTCACAGCTGGAGCTCTTTATAGCTTGGATGGACATGAAACTCAGTAGGTCGAATTTTCAGTCCGACTGTGTTAGCAAATAACTGAGTCTGTCAATAAATAAAAAACTTAACTCCCAACTGCTCGGGCGTTCTTGAGATATCATGTTAAAGAGCACAAGACAGACACCGTCACAGTGACCTTGGCCGTTGACCACTATATTCTAATCAGTTCATCGTTGAGTCCACATGGGCGTTTGTGCTAAATTTGAGGAAATTCCTTCACGCTGTTCTTGAGATATGGGGCTCTAGTTTCCCGGCGCAGTGACAGTTTCGTGCCAAAAGGCTTCGCCGAAGGTGCGCTAAAAGCTCGCCAGCTGAAACCACGTCTACTGTCAGCGCAGGCGGAGCGCAGCCGGTGTA